>NC_057807.1:200643165-200677451 GCF_018294505.1 Triticum aestivum | reverse complement strand
CCGAATCCACTTCCCCGCTCGCTTGTAGGCACCAAAAAAAACCCAATCACTCAGTGCCCTAAAAAACCCGATGGCAGAACCGACTGACACATAGAGCTGCGATTGGAATTCTCTCCCCGGTGTTCTCTTGGAGTAGATTTGCAATCATATGAACCTGCTCAGCACCGTGCGTCTGGCCACATACTCGGTGTCTATGTACCGTGTACTCGTCTGCAACCGTCCGGCCCTTTTCAAGACACCCTGCTTGCTGATGCCCGATCCTCGCAGGTGTCCCAGACACTGACTTGACGATCCTACATAGGTCGTTGTTGTGCCCCTCGACATGCTTCCACTACCCGCCCACATGCCCTTCATACGCGACCACTACCGGGAGGGCATGAAGGCCAACTAGATCATCCTGATCCACCAATCTGGTATTCCATGCCGTCTTGTGGACATCTACACCCATTGAGAGATCACCCTTCCATCATTCGATACCGCCGGCAACGAGCCTCGCGGCCTCGCGGCCCGTCGAACACTCTTGCCTACTACGCACAAGACACGTCGAGCTTTTGGTACGACATCCGTTTGCTGAAGGTTGTACTTTGTGAAGTACCCACACCATCACAAGACTACATGGATTACAAGCTCATTGCCTTGTTCGACGGGGGGTTAATCTATCTGGAATCCGATCGCCATACATGGTTATGGCTCATCATCAATCCTGTTAACCCTCCATTTCTTTCTTATGCTATAGTGCATGATGGCATCGTTTACGTAGTCGACGCACAGATTGGCTGCCTATAATGGTGGAATCTATCGTCGTGTAATTGTTCTACCTCATCTCATCTTTACCTTATGAATACGACTGCATGTTGATTGTTAGAAATTTAGACAAGATAGTATGTCTATAACCACATCATTGCTATATGTTCCTCTCATTTCCTAGATTTTTATGACCACACGTGTTATTGTAGAGTTGATATGAGAATAATTGGCATCTGATGATTGTTAGTATGGATATTATGAGTATAAAGAGTGCTATATGTTACTCTCATTTCCAAGATGCTTATAACCAGACATGTTATTGTTAGAGTTGATATGAGAATAGTAGTAACTGCTATGGTATAATGTGACACTACAAAAAAAAGACACATCCGTGACATTTTGGGCCGAACGAAACTTTTTTCTGTCATACTTATGACACTTCTATGACGATAATTGTGACAAAACCCGGTATCATCATAGATGTGGTGGGCTCCTACTCCTATGGAAAAAAATCATGACAGAAAATGGGCTTTTCGTCCTGGGCAGGCCGGAGACGCAACTGCATGACATTCTTTGGGCCATCCATGACGAAAAAACCGTGGTAGAAGCGAGGGCGAGGAAAATTTCGGGGAGTTCCCGGTTACGGTGGGTGGTCAGGGGCCGAGCAATGCGCGTTTCTCTCATACACGTACGCGTGTGTGTGTTCGAGGCGTTGGCTCTAACTAAACCCGAGCAAGGCATTGGGCTGTAACTGAATTCGAGCGATTGGACTGCAGGCTACGCGTTACTGAACCCGAGTGATCGATCGATGGCTGTTAACTGAACCCGATCGAGCGATTCCTTCGCTACTGCTGCTAACTGAAGTCGATCGATGCTGCCTCTGGATGAACAGTGAGCATTGCGGGGGGGTTTGGATGAACAATCAACGGTGGGGGTGGATGAACAGGACCCCGTGGCGTTGCCTCTAGATGAATAGGACACCGATCGATTGAGCCGGTTGAGGCTGGATGAACAGGACACCGTGGAGGGCTGGATGAACAGTAGACGATGGAGGGGTGCCCATGGACGGGTGGTTGAACAATAGCCGGTGGAGTAGCGCGCGGTGGAGGCTGGATGAACAGGAGCCGGTGGAGGATGGAGGAGGTCGACGGTAGCCCATGGAGGCTGGAGGAGGTCGACGGTGGAGATGTACAGTATCCCGTGGAGTCCCATTTTGTGGTACGCCACACCCCTCCCGATGAACAGGAACCCCGTTTCGGGTGTAGCGCTCCAACACAAGTCCGTTTCGTCCGTTTTGCGGTACGCCACACCCCTCCCGATCAACATGACCCCCATTTCGACCGTAGGAGGTCCGCTTCCTCCGTTTTGCGGTACGCCAGGCCCCTCCCGATGAACGGGATCCCGTTTCGAACGTGGCCGGTCGAACACAAGGCCGTTTCCTCCATTCTACGGTACGCCAGGCCTCGTTTCCAGCGCCTGTTCCATCCAAGCCCTCCCGATGAACACGACGACGCATTCCGTTTCGACCCAGCCGGTTGGCTCCCCATGAACACGACGACGATGTTGTTTCTCCGTTCCGTCCCAGCCATGTAAACGTTCCCTGGCCGTACGTATGCGCGAGTAGGCGGTCGAGACCCCGCCCGTATGTGCACATACGTGGCCATATTTTCTTTCTTAAACACTGGCCGATGTACGTATGTGTACATGCTACGTGCACGCCTCTACTACGACACGTGCGCGCCTCTAATCCACCACTATGTACGTACACGTTCGCGGCCAGAATGACAACGCTACGTACGCTTCGACTAGGTGGGTCCTGACTGTCAGGCACTTCCTTGCATGCGAAGATGTAACTGGTGGTTCCCAACAGTCAGGGGGGTGAATCGGGTTTTTTCGGACGCACTTCCTTGCGTGCGAAGATGTAGCTGGTGGGTCCCAGCAGTCAGGGGGGCGAATCGTTTTTTTTTCGGACGCACTTCCTTGCGTGCGAATATGTAGCTGGTGGGTCCCAGTAGTCAGGGGGAAATGTTTTTTTTGCGAAATACAGTGGCCCGTCCGGTGGGTCCCAGCTGTCAAGTGGAGGAATCATTATTTTCCGCGTAATAAGGAGGCACTTCCTTGCTCCGGCCGTGGACCTAGCTGCCAACCTCTCCACGTACAGTCCACGTCTGATGGAAGTCGTTCCTTGACCACGTTGACCACACCGTGTCGAGAGCACCAGGGCGGTGGACGGGGCGAGGCTAGGAAGGGGACGACGCGGAGCCGGGGAAGACGCGGCAGTGGATGCCCACGCGTAGAGGAGTATGAGGGTTCACTCGTTCGGCTGCGGTGTGAGGCTGCCGTCGCCGCAGAATAACAGGGGGTGTGGGTGAGTAGAGGGATGGCCTGGCTAGCGGTGGGAATGGTAGGGGGCGGTAAGGCCTCTGCGGCATCACAGACAGCCACGGGCAGCAGGAGCATGCGGCACAACCAGTGTTGCTTTGGGCAACTAGAGCAAGAAGACCAGAGGTTGAAGAAGCACTACGGCTGTTTGATGGACATCGTATAGTCACTGGAGCTAGAATCGTTCATACACTAAAGTTAACAAAGGCCTCCGTCCTAGTCAACTTAGTAGGCCCACAAGTCAGCCTCCCACCAAGGTGGGTTCCAGCTAGCAGGGGGTATTCCTTTTTTGTGCATAATAAGGAGGCACTTCCGGTGGGTCCGAGCTGACAACGGGGGGAACGTTTTTTCCCCAAAATACGGTGGCCCGTCCGGTGGGTCCCAGTAGTCAGGGGGAAATGTTTTTTTCATGAGATACTGGTGGCCCATCCGGTGGGTCCCTGCTGTCAGGTGGAGGAATAATTATTTTCCGCATAATAAGGAGGCACTTCCTTGCGGCTGCCGTGGACCCAGCTGTCAGCCTCTCCACGTACAGTACTCTTCCGATGGAAGTCGGTCGTTGACCACATTGACCACGCCGCACCGAGAGCACCACGGCGGTCGACGACGGCGAGGCCTAGGAAGGGGATGACGCGGAGCCGGGGAAGATGCTGCAGTGGAAGCCCGCGCGGAGAGGAGTACGAGGGTTCACCGGCTCGGCTGCGTTGTGAGGCTGCCGTCGCTGCAGAATAACAGGGGGTGTGGGTGAGTAGAGGGATGCCCTGGCCAGTGGTGGGAGTAGTAGGGGTGCTGAGGCCTGCATGGCAGCACAGCCGGCCACGGGAGGCGGGAGTAGGTGGTCCCGCCGGCGCTGCTTTGTCGGCTGGAGCAAGAAGATCAGAGATTGGAGAAACACGACGGTCGTTGGATTGACATCCAATGATTATGTCTTCTAGAATTGTTTGTTGACGTATATAATAACAAAAAAAATCTTGCATACGCGTCAACTAAACAGGCCCACAAGTCAGACCACTCCTTCTTTTTTTAATAATTTATATATAGCTCATGGCAACTTCTTATGCAATTTATTGCAGTCGTTTTTTTGGTTGGCCAGGGCCAATTTCGCATATTTCAGTGGGTTCCAAACTATTTCTTAATACCAAAATGTCGAGCCAGATTTAAAGTACTTTGAAGATATATTTAAATTACGTTAATGCCCAGTGAAATAGGAATCTGAAAATGTGAAAAAATTCAAAAATTATAAAGTAATTGCCAATTTGTCATCTATTTGTATATTTACAGCTCATTTCATATTACTTTCAAGATTTGCAGACGTCTTGAAAGAGTTGCAGCCCATCAGAGCATAGAAAAATAAGTAGGCCTGGATTGGGTATTCTTCAGAAAAAATAAACTGGGCTCATTTTCACAAAGAAAAATAGCTGGGCCGGTCACATGGTGAACATAAAATATAAGCCTGGGCTAGACGAGCCACAGCCCAGTTCAAACCCTCCTCCATCTCAACAATAACAAAAAAATACTGCTCGAGCAGCTACGTCCCAGGTGTCAGCCGATCTTGTGCTGTTCTCTTGTCAATTGACTATATACACTCACAATGTCGTGGGTCCCAGATGTTAGGAAAACACTAGGAGGAAGCATTTTCTTTTTCCATACGCTGACGTGGTGGGCCCCTACTGTCATCCTCTCCATGTACTTCTGCCGATTCCTGTTGTTTGTCGACCATGTTGACAACGCGAGAGGGCGGCGCCATGGTGAGCGCACCAAAGCGCGCGGAGGACGTCGGCGTTAACGATTTAGGAGACGGTTGGGCGGCGATGCGTGCGCTGAGGCGCAACCAGCCGCGGGAGGCAGAAGCAGGCGGCCCCGCCGGTGCTGGTTTGGTTTTGGCGGCTGGAGGAAGACAGGACTGAAGAAACACGACAGACTGTAAAAGCAGCAGGAGTACTTAACAACCTTAACTGAAACCAGCAGGGGCACTTAACAACCAAAGCTGAAAGCAGTATGAGTACTTATACAGGTTCAACCGTACAAAGCACGCCTCGAACAGTGCTACTTTGCCTACAGTTAACCAAGGGTGAGGCCGCCAAGCCCCAGGACAAGGCCCAGTCGCCACCCCACGCATCCACAACCTTCTGAAAGCGGCTTCATCTCGCAATGTGATCAATCAACAGGATATTCGCTTGAGAGCCATGGAAAAGCATGAACATAATATTCTATCCTATTCTCCAAGTTGGACGGGCCTTCATTATTTGAGACCACCCATGAATAAGTATCATTTCACCTCCAAGGGGAATGGACTAGGTCGACATAAACATCATGTTGTGACCAAGCACAAGTCTGACCCGACCATGGTCAGGCATCTGTATAGGACCAATAGAACTGGGCAGTTTCTATTTCAAGAAGATCAGAGTTGTAAAACTGTGTATAAGCAATAGTTTATGAACAACATATATAAAAGAAAACAACTCGTACCATAAGTTTCTCGACACAGTTGGACCTGTTCAATGAGTGCAGTAGTGGCACACATATCCCACATGGCCTTCCACCATTGAAACGCCCCACAAGGACCTCAAGACGATCAATAAAGTGTAGGACTTGTGGATGTCGACCCAGTCAACTTCAGTGCCATCAGTAATAGCCGAGTTATTACAGAATGACAAATGAGCAGCCTGCTTAACTCTGAAAAAACCTACACGTGCCACCAATTATAAAAAAATATTAGCTAGAAGTAGCATCTTCGTGAGAGATTCGTTGCTACTTCTAAAGTTAAATTGTGATTAGTTAGACAGAATAGGTGGATTAAGAAGTAATCGAGGCAACAAGCAAGAACCAGATACAAAACTAACATGGATGAACAATTGGAATGACGTCGGGGTGGAAGATCGCAGTGAAGATGATACCAGGTTCTGCTATTTCCATCAACATTCGTGCGCCAACTTTCAGTCCGTAACACTTGAGAAAGTTTATCCAAGTTCGGCCATAAAAAAAGCAGCGATCTTCTTGGTTCATGAACCCAAATCGCAACTTATATCCATGGCCTGTCTTCACCGTGACCATTAAACTAGTGTATTCAGTTATAGCAAGGCCGAGCATCTTGAGTACATGTGTTCTGGCAGAGCAAATAATACACTGTAGGAAAATAATATGAGAACACAATGTATTCCCTATCCAAATCTAGAAATAACTTCCTCCTTCACGTCAGTTTTGATCATCATACTAGTAGTACCTTTTTTCCAAATATAGCAATCCAAATTTCCAAATTAGTTGACAGCATGTTAAAAAAAAACCCACCCTCCCAGATAGAAAAGAGGATTCTAGGAACATACTGTGCGCGTTTCAAAATCATGTGTTAGGATGAGAAGCAACAAGTGTGGTGTCTCGCCGAGGGCGCAGAAACCTATAGGGTACTCGCACTTTGGGCACTGCAAATGAAACACACTAGATTCAGTAGGAAGAAAAATGCATCAACGGCGGCGGCTGCCATCCTAGGATTACCTGCGACCAAGAGACTTGGATTTATCGGGGATGGATGAATAATTCGTACCTGGTTCTCCATGAGAAAACCCTATGCAATCGCCGAGAGGGGGTTTTCGCTGAACAAGCTGACGAGGGAGAAGGGGATTCAGGCCCAGTGAAATATTGCCGCTTCATCCGTCCAGCTTACTGCTAAAGCTGGAAAGGGGGGGTTTGTGATTTGACGGCTCATTGGGCATTACTGCGGCGCTACGACCGGGGTGTGTCTACCATGCAGTTGTGCACTCTAATTTGTGCATATGGCACGTGGACCCCATTGCCGGTTGCCCCACATATCAGCGAAAGGAAGTAGAAAGACATGAGTAACTAGTTACACATAAATATATATTTTGACAGAGAGATACTCCCTCTGTAAAGAAATATACAAATCTTTTATATCACAACTTTATACATAAGAAAAATCAAGGGGAATATATATAACATATATAATTATAAAAAACAGAGTTGTTTTTAACACGACGTAGACTAGTTGGTGATGATGGTGTGCCTGCCATCCCGCAATATAGGACGTCCAATTTATATCTGACGGATAGGATGGAAACTATGGCAATTTTGCAAAAAGGTACCCACACACCTATCCACATTTGCAAATAAGGCACTCCCTCGTTCATCCTTTTCTCTCACAAGATAAAATACTCATACAAATGCATCTTGATGTTACGTGCAATGCATGGGCATTATGGGGGTTCAGCTTTTTTTATGGGGGGTCAGCTGAGAATATAATACTCAGACAGGCTCATGTTTCTGGACTTTGGGCCGTAGGCCCACCCTGCATATTTGGGGGCCCATGTGTTCTACCTCAGCGCTTTTCATATTGCAAGCGATTGGTACGGCACTAGTTTTAGATGCTGTCGCAAGGAGAATACACAAAATTGAATAAAGCACGGCAGCTGTTGGAATGAAATCAAACGACAGTTCCTAACCAGCAATCAGAGTTGCAATTCTATCAACGATATACCATGTGATAAATAATACTATCGTACTACTTATACACACAGGACACTGGTTTCACCATGCCAGATTATTACATCAAAATCTCTTGGAGGATAGATCAGTTCGGCAGTTGCGTGCTGCTACTGAATAATTTCAAAGTTGATTTGGACCAGCTCTCCTTGCTGAGAAAGTTCGATTTTGACATCATCCCCTACTGCAAGATATGATTTAGATTTGAACCTTGACCATCCTTTAGCATCAATCATCATGCGACCATCCTTTGTACTTACGGTATATTGAGCAGGTTCATTCACACCAAGGCTGCGCAAGGTAAGAGAAACTTGGCCGCGGTCGCCCGGATTGTTGAACGACTCCCTTGTTGCTCTAGGAATTCTCTATTTGCAAACAAGAAGACATATCCAAACAGTTAGGTCAACACAGTGAATCATGTGAAACAACATGGAAAGAAAAAAGAACGAAGCACTTGGGCGGCCAATGCTTACCAAGAAGGTGGACATGTCGGTTTTTGTAAGGACTTTGGTATATGAAGTGCGAACTGCAGCCCAGTCTGTTGCTGGTGCAACTGCACGGGCTGGAGCAGATACAAGTGCAAGTGTTGGTGCAGGTGCAAAAGCCGCTGCTACAGCCGGAGATGGTGCTCCTTGTAGAGCTGGAGCCGGTGTAGGTGCAGGTGCCGGTGTCGATGCCCGATCCTCCGGTAGATCAGACAGATCCGCTGACCCGGTCAGTGCCCAATCCTCAGCTGGATCAGACTGAGTTGATGCCGCTGTCAGTGCTAGAGCAACTGCCGGTGCTCGATCCGTTGCTGAAGCTGGTATCGATGTGCGAGAGAGCGGCGATCATGTCTGGTCTGCTATGATCAGCTTTCTAACTTGACTAGGATCCGTGACCGTGATCCAGTTTTTTCTTCATTTCTTTTAAACGCGAGAAGGACTAATTATGGCATTTTTCTTAAACCAAACTGCAGTTCATCATAGGGATTCAGCTTGTACTCAGACAATAGAATGATCCAATTTTTTCCAGTAATATAAGTGATGGGCAGTGCCTTCATTATTGACACGACATAAGAAGTGAAACCTGCAAATATAGCCATCGTAGAGCAAACCAAAAGGTTTATTCTGTGATGAATGTCACATGGCAAAACCTGCATCATAAAATTGCAGGAAAAGAAAGAAAACATGACATTAAATCAATAAGATTTAGACAGTAAATCAATAAGATTTACTTGATGTGACACAAGTGAATCCTTACAAGGAAATCACTATGTTGAAGTACTAAACAGAAGATTGATCGTCCAACTACGGGTGGCATTCAGGGGCCCTGCCTACTCCCACAAGTAGGACAGTCCAAAGGTCGTGAAAAATTGTATGGACAGAACATCCATGGGACTGGAAATCCTGGTGGGTGCGATAAACCCTACAATGGATAGAGATATTGGAGTGTAACCATAATTGATAAACCGTCCTCACAAAAAAGATGATCTGGATACTTCAAAATATATAGACTGAATTGAGTGGGCAGACATTAACATAGACCGTTCTCAGGACTGACCACACACCAAAAGCGGCAGTACTAATCAACAATATAGGGTTCACAAACACAAATCAAGTACTCAACAATAGTACTTACTACAGACAAGCAAAGTTGCACTAATTAAACTCTGCAGACTATTTCTTGCCACCGACCTACAGGATGAACCTCGCATAACTGACTAGGCCATGGACTTTGTGAGAGATGTCTACATGCACAGTCACCATCTTGTCAACCTTGGAGAACCTAACAGAGTGGTCTTTCCACTCAAAACATGATGATGAAGACAAGCCGCATCAGATTTGTTGGGAAGCTTTACAAGAACCACACCCTTCGTAATCGAAGGCACAACTAGGAAATTGTTGTGGTCAAGTACAGCCTCGAGAACACGCATGACAACAAAGTTACAGGAAAACACTAGTTCAGGACACGTGGCGGCAAGGACACAACAGCTGGATAGTTTAGCAATAGAACTCATCATCAGGTCTTCCAGTTCACACGGCTTGACTTTGAGAACTTCATCTCCACCGCGGGCCTAGTTCTAATTCAAACAGAAACCATATTTTATTACTACCTCCGTTCAGAAATATAAGATGATTTTCGATATTATACTCCATATATGACTACATATACGCACACAAATGAGTGAACAAAGACACTAGAACATGTCTTCAAAGGCATGAGAGCAGAGGGATTACTTGCAATATCCATAACACAAGTTACTGAGGCAAATATACCCTCTTCAAAGGTAGCATTGATGTTCATAAAGTACTCCATCCGTCCCAAAATTCTTGTCTTAGATTTGTCTAGATACAGATGTATCAAGTCACATTTTAGTATTAGATACATCTGTATCTAGACAAATCTAAGGCAAGAAATTTGGGACAGAGGGAGTAGTTCAAAGTAATCTATAAGAAATCAGTGTCAACCTCTCGCATGTTTTGGTCAAAAGAGGAATTTAGAACCGTCATATGGCACACTAAAATCACATGCAAGATCACCCAGAAAGTTTTACTACCTGTACTAGTATTGCGTGTTAGATGAAAAAACACGATCAAGATCGAGAAAAAGATCGTCAACAAGAGACATTACCCGGACTTGATTAATGAGGGATCCCAGAGAGGGGGGCTTGGACAGAGCGATGGCTTTGAGCTTGTCTGCGGTAGTCTCGGCGGGGTGCTTGTGCTTCTTCGTACCATGAGCCTCGACAGTTTTGGCCAGAGCCGCTGACATCACGTTGGCCGGTGCTCTAGCGTCCATCCAAGAGAGGAAGCTGAGAGAGAAGAGTGAAAGGAGGAACGAGATGAGGGAGAAGCAAAGCGAGTGGGGTTTTCTTCAAGACAGGAAGCTAAGAGAGAAGAGTGAAATGATGGTTGCTTCGTCCATCCAACTTACTGTTGGAAAGGAGGGGGTTTTGTGATTTGACGGCTCATTGGGCAGTACTGTGGCGCTTCGATCGGGGTAGTCTACCGTCACTCTACTACGGAGTAATTTAGTGCATGGCTGGTGGACCCAGGTGCTGGCTGTCCCACACGTCGGCGAAAGTGAGTAATTTAGTGCATGGTTGGAGGAGGATCCGCACGGTAGAGCGTGTCCACTGTTTTTCTGAAGAAAAAAATGATTACAACAAGCGTTTCCACTCTTACGACGGAGGAGTGTGAAACACGGCAGCCACTTGAACATACACAGTGCTCCTACTACTAGGCATGTGCAGTGGTTCATACGTCAGTACTACACAATCTTGTTGCTAGTGTAGTAAGATATGACGATAACAAATGATGTTGTGCGCATGTCAACTACTCCTATATGTAACATAGTGCTGCTTTTTTGACTGTCTGGTCTAGAATGAACAGTGAGATCAATGTTAACAGAAGTAGGTCTACAGCGCACGGAGAGTACGATGCTACAGTACTCCACGAAACATGAACCATATGAAGCACGAATAGTGTTAGGCAGGGTGTATGAAGGGTGCACGGGATGGGAGCAAAAGTTCCATCTCGACCCACTTTTGGGTGTTTGCCAATGTGCATGAAGGGTGCATGAGTCCACATTAGTAGGTTAACAAAAATACACGAAGAGGAAACAACTATATTGAGATGAGAATGCAACCAAACACACCCACACGCTTTGTGCTACAATGACTGATCTGCACCGTCTGAGTTTGATCCAACGGACAAGTTGCGTCGAGACATGGACATGCCCATGCAGAGGCCGCCTAAATACCACCGAAGTCCCTCTGCTTCTCGAGGCGCACGATGTTGGTGATGTAGGGTGCAACCGCCCGCAGAGCCCGCTCCCGGTCAACGGGAGCCAGCTCGTCAAAGACGACGTCCAATGGCACGAATGGATTCCGGTGACGGAGCCCTGAAAGGATTCGCCCGGCAACGGCAATGGCAACCCGCAACCCCTCCTTATCCAGCTCAGCCCCCACCATCACGCGGAGACGGCTCAGCTCCTCGGAGATATAGGTGAAGAAGGAGACCGGGTCAGGAAGCCGCAGCTCGTTGAAGTCGACCGGGTGGTCAAACGGGTTTAGCTCGACGGCCGGCATCGTTGTGCTGGCACGACGGTAGGCATCGCGCAGCCGCAACACGTCGTGGCAACTTGGTTTACTAGGTGGCTGAGGCGATCCTGCACCTTGTCACGATCGGCCCGCTCGCGCTCCAGCCGGCTCCCCTAACGGCCTAACGTATCTCTCGCTTTCTGCAGCAACACCGCCAATGCCTCGAACATCATTGTGGTGGATGCCTGCCGCTTTTGAAGCTCTTTGAACTCCCGCACATAACGGAGGAGCATGGCACTCCTCTCCTCCTTGAGCTCACGGAGCTCCACGTCCTTGGCCCTGAGCTGCGCATCCTTGGCATGGAGCTCCGGTGTCAGGCGCCTCACCTCGGACTCCGTGATCTGCTACGCCGCCATAGCACCAGGTACAAGCAATGGGGAGAGGAAGCAAAGCGGGCAAAACGGCTGAAAGGCAATGCAATCTACGGGAAGGGGGAGGGAGCCAGCCGAGGAGCGGGGAATCTTTTGTTTTTCACCACGGTAAAACACCAGTCGATGACTTCTCACATCAGTGAGCAGTGGGTTTTACAGGCGGAGTCATCGTGACTAATTGCTACCGTGCCTGCTCCCGTCAATCAAAAAATTAAAAATCCTGATGCGCCTGCTCCCGTCAATCAAAAAATTAAAAATCCTGCCGCACCCAAACACCAGAGCAACGCCGCGGTGGATATTTAAATTTACCTGCCGGCAAGTAGATAAAAAAAGGGGTGAAAAAACAAATGTGGCGGCGACCTAGCTAATCGGTCGAACTAGCCCAACTAGCTAGCCACCGTGCTTCACTGATGTACTCGGCAGGAAAGGTGGTCTTCCGTGATTTGACGATTCATTTACTTGCTTCGGCGCTACGACCGAGGAGGACCCAGAAAACGCGCGGTAGGGCGTCCCACGTCAGGAAGAATATATGAGTGCACCACCCGGGAGGACCCCGAAACCACGCGGTAGGGTGTGCCACGTCTCGGCACGGAGGAAAAATGTGCGTGTGAAAATATATTGTATTAGACGTCGGCAGTAACTCTAGTACCTATGGTTCGACCTCGGGACCCAGCCAGTCGTTCGAAAACACCCCACTAGCCACACAGCTTCATCATGCAAATGTGGCATGGAGGATAGATGTGGTTAGCTCCGTCTCGACCAGCCACAACGTCTCTTGTTCTAGGCGATTCTTCTATTTTCCAAGCTTTTTTTAGTTGTAATAACACCATGGCAAGCTAGCGCCGCTCTTGGTGTGTGCCCGTGCAAAGGTTAGACGATGGAGAGAAGAGATATTGAGATCGCAGACCTAGGACCCACCAGTAAGTGAGACAACGGTCATGCACGTGTTGACAAGGCACTCCCTCTACTCTACTCAACGTAATACTGTATAAAATCAAGTTATGGGACAAAGCCAACAACCGTTGTTGTTTCAGGCTATCGACTTACGCTTTGTAGTCCAGGTTGCCAGTTCGAATCTCGTCTTTCAAATTTGTTAGTTTTAGGTCCAAATTTGATTAATGACAAGTGGGACCCCCGTGTGTTGTTCCGATATTTCAGTGTAGGATGGTTTTTTTTTGAACAAACACTTTCCGCGGTTAGATAAGTAACGGCACGAGTTACATGTATTTGGAAAGTTTACGAACAAAAATGACAGCGGCATGGAATATCACATCCACCCCGCAACTTAGGTACTATGGTGATACGAGTTTTTACACCGTTGGAAGTGAGATCCAATGGCTTGGGAGTAGTCTTTGTAATTATGCGCAATTTCCAAACTCTCCAAAGTTTTTTTTGCAAATAAAACATTCAGGCCTCGTGTGTGCCGCTGCATCTTCGATCCAACGGCTCCCCGTTGCTCATATTAGGTGCTCCCCGTAGCTTAATTACCCCTTACGGTGATATGAGCATCTAGGTCGTATGATTAGTGACCAGATGGCACATGCGTAGTACTTGTACTTTCTGCGCATTTCCCAAACTCTATCAGCCGTATATTGCAAAAATGATGAGGACATCATTACCATTGTTACACCCACAGCCCCTGCTGCTATACATACTGGACCAATTACTAGAGCTCATGCACTCCAACTAAATTACCAGGTACTTTCATTTCTTGGTAATGATTCTAATGTTCATGAGAATATGATGCTGCCTAAATTGGATACATTTGTTTTACTTACAAATGAAGGGCCTAGCTTGGAGAGGGATGAACATTGGAGCAAGAACAAGCATGGAGATGATGGCATGCGCAGGGGAACAAGAACGGAGTTACAAGTGATGATTTCAAGACGTTGAAGCCACCATAATGAGTGCATGAAGCCTTGGACGAAATATACAAGATGCTACTTCATCACTTTCGTCCAGAGGCTATTCTAGGTGTTGCGTCACCTTATTATTGGGCCAGGCCCATGTAATTTTGAAATACTTGAGTATAGGCTGTTTTTAGAGTCTGTATGTGTGGGGAAACAAGAGATAGGGTTGGTTTCGGACCCCTTCCCCAAGGGCCACGCAATTCCCCCCTCTTCCTCCATATATATAGCCCGTAGGGCATCGTTTAGACTTCGGGTTTTGTTTAGATTAAAAGTTCGCCATGGCTGCAACTTCGCGTACTTCATTTGTGTTCAACAACCAGACCATGACGTCATAGAACCCCACCTTCATTAATAAAGATTTCCTCTTATATTCGCAATATCCAAATTGCAATCTCAGTTTCTTGCTTGTTCTTCGTTTGCTCGCAGGAAACAGACCCTTGTGGTCAGGTTGATCGTGCTCCGGCGTGGTCAATAACCCTCGGAAGTTGGTTTAGCTATCGGGGATGGATGAATAATTCGTACCTGGTTCTCCATGAGAAAACCCTATGCAATCGCCGAGGGGAGTTTTTTGCTGAACAAGCTGACGAGGGAGAAGGGGATTCAGGCCCAGTGAAATATTGCCGCTTCATCCGTCCAGCTTACTGCTAAAGCTGGAAAGGGGGGGGTTTGTGATTTGACGGCTCATTGGGCATTACTGCAGCGCTACGACCGGGGTGTGTCTACCATGCAGTTGTGCACTCTAATTTGTGCATATGGCACGTGGACCCCATTGCCGGTTGCCCCACATATCAGCGAAAGGAAGTAGAAAGACATGAGTAACTAGTTACACATAAATATATATTTTGACAGAGAGGTACTCCCTCTGTAAAGAAATATACAAATCTTTTATATCACAACTTTATACATAAGAAAAATCAAGGGGAATATATATAACATATATAATTATAAAAAAACAGAGTTGTTTTTAACACAGCGTAGACTAGTTGGTGATGATGGTGTGCCTGCCATCCCGCAATATAGGACGTCCGATTTATATCTGACGGATAGGATGGAAACTATGGCAATTTTGCAAAAAGGTACCCACACACCTATCCACATTTGCAAATAAGGCACTCCCTCGTTCATCCTTTTCTCTCACAAGATAAAATACTCATACAAATGCATCTTGATGTTACGTGCAACGCATGGGCATTATGGGGGTTCAGCTTTTTTTATGGGGGGGTAGCTGAGAATATAATACTCAGACAGGCTCATGTTTCTGGACTTTGGGCCGCAGGCCCACCCTGCATATTTGGGGGCCCATGTGTTCTACCTCAGCGCTTTTCATATTGCAAGCGATCGGTACGGCACTAGTTTTAGATGCTGTCGCAAGGAGAATACACAAAATTGAATAAAGCACGGCAGTTGTTGGAATGAAATCAAACAACAGTTCCTAACCAGCAATCAGAGTTGCAATTCTATCAACGATATACCATGTGATAAATAATACTATCGTACTACTTATACACACAGGACACTGGTTTCACCATGCCAGATTATTACATCAAAATCTCTCGGAGGATAGATCAGTTCGGCAGTTGCGTGCTGCTACTGAATAATTTCAAAGTTGATTTGGACCAGCTCTCCTTGCTGAGAAAGTTCGATTTTGACATCATCCCCTACTGCAAGATATGATTTAGATTTGAACCTTGACCATCCTTTAGCATCAATCATCATGCGACCATCCTTTGTACTTACGGTATATTGAGCAGGTTCATTCACACCAAGGCTGCGCATGGTAAGAGAAACTTGGCCGCGGTCGCCCGGATTGTTGAACGACTCCCTCGTTGCTCTAGGAATTCTCTGTTTGCAAACAAGAAGACATATCCAAACAGTTAGATCAACACAGTGAATCATGTGAAACAACATGGAAAGAAAAAGAACGAAGCACTTGGGCGGCCAATGCTTACCAAGAGGGTGGACATGTCGGTTTTTGTAAGGACTTTGGTATATGAAGTGCGAACTGCAGCCCAGTCTGTTGCCAGTGCAACTGCACGGGCCGGAGCAGATACAAGTGCAAGTGTTGGTGCAGGTGAGAAAGCCGCTGCTGCTGCCGGAGATGGTGCTCCTTGTAGAGCTGGAGCCGGTGTAGGTGCAGGTGCCGGTGTCGATGCCCGATCCTCCGGTAGATCAGACAGATCCGCTGACCCGGTCAGTGCCCAATCCTCAGCTGGATCAGACTGAACTGATGCCGCTGTCAGTGCTAGAGCAACTGCCGGTGCTCGATCCATTGCTGAAGCTGGTATCAATGTGCGAGAGAGCGGCGATCGTGTCTGGTCTGCTATGATCAGCTTTCTAACTTGACTAGGATCCGTGACCGTGATCCAGTTTTTTCTTCATTTCTTTTAAACGCGAGAAGGACTAATTGTGGCATTTTTGTTAAACCAAACTGCAGTTCATCATAGGGATTCAGCTTGTACTCAGACAATAGAATGATCCAATTTTTTCCAGTAATATAAGTGATGGGCAGTGCCTTCGTTATTGACACGACATAAGAAGTGAAACCTGCAAATATAGCCACCGTAGAGCAAACCAAAAGGTTTATTCTGTGATGAATGTCACATGGCAAAACCTGCATCATAAAATTGCAGGAAAAGAAAGAAAACATGACATTAAATCAATAAGATTTAGACAATAAATCAATAAGATTTACTTGATGTGACACAAGTGAATCCTTACAAGGAAATCACTATGTTGAAGTACTAAACAGAAGATTGATCGTCCAACTACGGGTGGCATTCAGGGGCCCTGCCTACTCCCACAAGCAGGACAGTCCAGAGGTCGTGAAAAATTGTATGGACCGAACATCCATGGGACTGGAAATCCTGGTGGGTGCGATAAACCCTACAATGGATAGAGATATTGGAGTGTAACCATAATTGATAAACCGTCCTCACAAAAAAGATGATCTGGATACTTCAAAATATATAGACTGAATTGAGTGGACAGACATTAACATAGACCGTTCTCAGGACTGACCACACACCAAAAGCGGCAGTACTAATCAACAATATAGGGTTCACAAACACAAATCAAGTACTCAACAATAGTACTTACTACAGACAAGAAAAGTGGCACTAATTAAACTCTACAGACTATTTCTTGCCACCGACCTACAGGATGAACCTCTCATAACTGACTAGGCCATGGACTTTGTGAGAGATGTCTACATGCACAGTCACCATCTTGTCAACCTTGGAGAACCTAACAGAGTGGTCTTTCCACTCATAAACATGATGATGAAGACAAGCCGCATCAGATTTGTTGGGAAGCTTTACAAGAACCACACCCTTCGTAATCGAAGGCACAACCAGGAAATTGTTGTGGTCAAGTACATCCTCGAGAACACGCATGACAACAAAGCTACAGGAAAACACTAGTTGAGGACACGTGGCGGCAAGGACACAACAGCTGGATAGTTTAGCAATAGAACTCATCATCAGGTCTTCCAGTTCACACGGCTTGACTTTGAGAACTTCATCTCCACCGCGGGCCTAGTTCTAATTCAAACAGAAACCATATTTTATTACTACCTCCGTTCAGAAATATAAGATGATTTTCGATATTATACTCCATATATGACTACATATACGCACACAAATGAGTGAACAAAGACACTAGAACATGTCTTCAAAGGCATGAGAGCAGAGGGATTACTTGCAATATCCATAACACAAGTTACTGAGGCAAATATACCCTCTTCAAAGGTAGCATTGATGTTCATAAAGTACTCCCTCCGTCCCAAAATTCTTGTCTTAGATTTGTCTAGATACAGATGTATCAAGTCACATTTTAGTATTAGATACATCTGTATCTAGACAAATCTAAGGCAAGAAATTTGGGACAGAGGGAGTAGTTCAAAGTAATCTATAAGAAATCAGTGTCAACCTCTCGCATGTTTTGGTCAAAAGAGGAATTTAGAACCGTCATATGGCACACTAAAATCACATGCAAGATCACCCAGAAAGTTTTACTACCTGTACTAGTACTGCGTGTTAGATGAAAAAACACGATCAAGATCGAGAAAAAGATCGTCAACAAGAGACATTACCCGGACTTGATTAATGAGGGATCCCGGAGAGGGGGGCTTGGACAGAGCGATGGCTTTGAGCTTGTCTGCGGTAGTCTCGGCGGGGTGCTTGTGCTTCTTCGTACCATGAGCCTCGACAGTTTTGGCCAGAGCCACTGACATCACGTCGGCCGGTGCTCTAGCGTCCATCCAAGAGAGGAAGCTGAGAGAGAAGAGTGAAAGGAGGAACGAGATGAGGGAGAAGCAAAGCGAGTGGGGGTTTTCTTCAAGACAGGAAGCTGAGAGAGAAGAGTGAAATGATGGTTGCTTCGTCCGTCCAACTTACTGCTGGAAAGGAGGGGGTTTTGTGATTTAGCTCATTGGGCAGTACTGTGGCGCTTCGATCGGGGTAGTCTACCGTCACTCTACTACGGAGTAATTTAGTGCATGGCTGGTGGACCCAGGTGCTGGCTGTCCCACACGTCGGCGAAAGTGAGTAATTTAGTGCATGGTTGGAGGAGGATCCGCACGGTAGAGCGTGTCCACTGTTTTTCTGAAGAAAAAAATGATTACAACAAGCGTTTCCACTCTTACGACGGAGGAGTGCGAAACACGGCAGCCACTTGAATATACACAATGCTCCTACTACTAGGCATGTGCAGTGGTTCATACGTCAGTACTACACAATCTTGTTGCTAGTGTAGTAAGATATGACAATAACAAATGATGTTGTGCGCATGTCAACTACTCCTATATGTAACATAGTACTGCTTTTTTGACTGTCTGGTCTAGAATGAACAGTGAAATCAATGTTAACAGAAGTAGGTCTACAGTGCACGGAGAGTACGATGCTACAGTACTCCACGAAACATGAACCATATGAAGCATGAATAGTGTTAGGCAGGGTGTATGAAGGGTGCACGGGATGGGAGCAAAAGTTCCATCTCGACCCACTTTTGGGTGTTTGCCAAAGTGCATGAAGGGTGCATGAGTCCACATTAGTAGGTTAACAAAAATACACGAAGAGGAAACAAGTATATTGAGATGAGAATGCAACCAAACACACCCACACGCTTTGTGCTACAATGACTGATCTGCACCATCTGAGTTTGATCCAACGGACAAGTTGCGCCGAGACATGGACATGCCCATGCAGAGGGCACCTAAATACCACCGAAGTCCCTCTGCTTCTCGAGGCGCACGATGTTGGTGATGTAGGGTGCAACCGCCCGCAGAGCCTGCTCTCGGTCAACGGGAGCCAGCTCGTCAAAGACGACATCCAATGGGACGAATGGATTCCGGTGACGAAGCCCTGAAAGGATTCGCCCAGCAACGGCAATGGCAGCCCGCAACCCCTCCTTATCCAGCTCAGCCCCCACCATCACGCGGAGACGGCTCAGCTCCTCGGAGATATAGGTGAAGAAGGAGACCGGGTCAGGAAGCCGCAGCTCGTTGAAGTCGACCGGGTGGTCAAACGGGTTTAGCTCGACGGCTGGCATCGTTGCGCTGGCACGACGGTAGGCATCGCGCAGCCGCAACACGTCGTGGCAACTTGGTTTACTAGGTGGCTGAGGCGATCCTGCACCTTGTCACGATCGGCCCGCTCGTGCTCCAGCCGGCTCCCTTGACGGCCTATCGTATCTCCCGCTTTCTGCAGCAACACCGCCAATGCCTCGAACATCATTGTGGTGGATGCCTGCCGCTTTTGAAGCTCTGTGAACTCCCGCACATAACGGAGGAGCATGGCACTCCTCTCCTCCTTAAGCTCACGGAGCTCCACATCCTTGGCCCTGAGCTTCGCATCCTTGGCATGGAGCTCCTGTGTCAGGCGCCTCACCTCGGACTCCGTGATCTACTGCGCCGCCATGGCACCAGGTAGAAGCAATGGGGAGAGGAAGCAAAGCGGGCAAAACGGCTGAAAGGCAATGCAATCTACGGGAAGGGGGAGGGAGCCAGCCGAGGAGCGGGGAATCTTTTGTTTTTCACCACGGTAAAACACCAGTCGATGACTTCTCACATCAGGGAGCAGTGGGTTTTACAGGCGGAGTCATCGTGACTAATTGCTACCGTGCTTGCTCCCGTCAATCAAAAAATTAAAAATCCTGCTGCGCCTGCTCCCGTCAATCAAAAAATTAAAAATCCTGCCGCACCCAAACACCAGAGCAACGCTGCGGTGGATATTTAAATTTACCTGCCGGCAAGTAGATAAAAAAAGGGGTGAAAAAACAAATGTGGCGGCGACCTAGCTAATCGGTCGAACTAGCCCAACTAGCTAGCCACCGTGCTTCACTGATGTACTCGGCAGGAAAGGTGGTCTTCCGTGATTTGACGATTCATTTACTTGCTTCGGCGCTACGACCGAGGAGGACCCAGAAAACGCGCGGTAGGGCGTCCCACGTCAGGAAGAATATATGAGTGCACCACCCGGGAGGACCCCGAAACCGCGCGGTAGGGTGCCACGTCTCGGCACGGAGGAAAAATGTGCGTGTGAAAATATATTGTATTAGACGTCGGCAGTAACTCTAGTACCTATGGTTCAACCTCGGGACCCAGCCAGTTGTTCGAAAACACCGCACTAGCCACACAGCTTCATCATGCAAATGTGGCATGGAGGATAGATGTGGTTAGCTCCGTCTCGACTAGCCACAACGTCTCTTGTTCTAGGCGATTCTTCTATTTTCCAAGCTTTTTTTAGTTGTAATAACACCATGGCAAGCTAGCACCGCTCTTGGTGTGTGCCCGTGCAAAGGTTAGACGATGGAGAGAAGAGATATTGAGATCGCAGACCTGGGACCCACCAGTAAGTGAGACAACGGTCATGCACGTGTTGACAAGGCACTCCCTCTACTCTACTCAACGTAATACAGTATAAAATCAAGTTATGGGACAAAGCCAGCAACCGTTGTTGTTTCAGGCTATCGACTTACGCTTTGTAGTCCAGGTTGCCAGTTCGAATCTCGTCTTTCAAATTTGTTAGTTTTAGGTCCAAATTTGATTAATGACAAGTGGGACCCCCGTGTGTTGTTCCGATATTTCAGTGTAGGATGGTTTTTTTTTGAACAAACACTTTCCGCGGTTAGATAAGTAACGGCACGAGTTACATGTATTTGGAAAGTTTACGAACAAAAATGACAGCGGCATGGAATATCACATCCACCCCGCAACTTAGGTACTATGGTGATACGAGTTTTTACACCGTTGGAAGTGAGATCCAATGGCTTGGGAGTAGTCTTTGTAATTATGCGCAATTTCCAAACTCTCCAAAGTTTTTTTTGCAAATAAAACATTCAGGCCTCGTGTGTGCCGCTGCATCTTCGATCCAACGGCTCCCCGTTGCTCATATTAGGTGCTCCCCTTAGCTTAATTACCCGCTACGGTGATATGAGCATCTAGGTCGTATGATCAGTGACCAGATGGCACATGCGTAGTACTTGTACTTTCTGCGCATTTCCCAAACTCTATCAGCCGTATATTGCAAAAATGATGAGGACATCATTACCATTGTTACACCCACAGCCCCTGCTGCTATACATACTGGACCAATTACTAGAGCTCATGCACGCCAACTAAATTACCAGGTACTTTCATTTCTTGGTAATGATTCTAATGTTCATGAGAATATGATGCTGCCTAAATTGGATATATTTGTTTTACTTACAAATGAAGGGCCTAGCTTGGAGAGGGATGAACATTGGAGCAAGAACAAGCATGGAGATGATGGCATGCGCAGGGGAACAAGAACGGAGTTACAAGTGATGATTTCAGGACGTTGAAGCCACCATAATGAGTGCATGAAGCCTTGTACGAAATATACAAGATGCTACTTCATCACTTTCGTCCAGAGGCTATTCTAGGTGTTGCATCACCTTATTATTGGGCTAGGCCCATGCAATTTTGAAATACTTGAGTATAGGCTGTTTTTAGAGTCTGTATGTGTGGGGAAACAAGAGATAGGGTTGGTTTCGGACCCTTCCCCAAGGGCCACGAAATTCCCCCCTCTTCCTCCATATATATAGCCCGTAGGGTGTCGTTTAGACTTTGGGTTTTGTTTAGATTAAAAGTTCGCCATGGCTGCAACTTCGCGTACTTCATTTGTGTTCAACAACCAGACCATGACGTCATAGAACCCCACCTTCATCAATAAAGCTTTCCTCTCATATTCGCAATATCCAAATTGCAATCTCAGTTTCTTGCTTGTTCTTCGTTTGCTCGCAGGAAACAGACCCTTGTGGTCAGGTTGATCGTGCTCCGGCGTGGTCAATAACCCTCGGAAGTTGGTTTAGCTATTGCTATGGCGCGCACGTTCATAGTCGGATCGTCAAGGTCGACTCCCACAGAAAACGATAGCCACCATCTCATCAAAACATCGGGACACCTTTGCCTCTATCAAGTGGTATCAGATTTTCAGGCTGCTCGGTGAGATTTTATAGTTTTTCGTAGTTTAGATCGAGTCTATTTCTTCATACCTATAGTCCACGAAAAAGCCAAAAAAAATTAGGGTTAGTTCATCCTATCCGAACCAATCTGAGCCTTTGCATAACCTTTTTCGTATTTGCTTTGTTGAATTTGTGGTTGCATCGTCGTGTCAAGTTGCTGGTCTTAGCATCTAGTCCTTTAGAGTTTCGAGTTCTGTTCACAGGTTGTCACGTCGCCGCTGCCATATATCACCACCGCATCATCATCATTGCTGCTGCCATATACCACCACCGCACCAACTTCATCATCGCTGCCATATACCACCATCACATATTCACCACCAATCCGAGTCCATATACGCCGCCATCACGCCAATCCGAGTCCACCTGCAACATATATCCGCCACAAGTCCGAGTTCCACCAGATTCATCTCCGCCACCAGTCTGAGTTCCACCAGATTCATCTCCGCCACCAGTCCTAGTCCGAGTCCAGTATTTCGTTACTCTGTTTTGGATTTCAAGATCACGTCATACTCTGAGTCGTGACAGAGTAGGACTCCCGAACTTTCGTGCCACCCGCAGTAGAAAAACTAGTTCCAGTTTCAAAAAAAACGAAGTCTGGAAAATTTTGGCTAGGCAGTTTTTAGGCCATTTGTCGGGGCAAAAAAAAAAGAGGAAAAAAAGTGAAAAAAAAGATAAAAAATTCAGAGTGTGCTTTTCCCTTGTTTATGTGCAGCGCCGTGATTTTGTTAGAGTTCTAGGCTCGCGTCTCTAGCACAGTCAAGCCTAGGACCGGCACAGTACCGTCGTTGAGCGTTTATTCAACTTTGCATCTATGAATTGATTATTGCTGACCCTTTTTGCTACCATATTATAAGCCTTCCCAGCTCCACATACATCTACGTCGTGCGTTTGACTCTCCCTGGTAATCGTTCTATCCAAGCTTTGAGAGTTTTGACTACAACGGTTCCCGATCACCACCTGCTGCTGGGTAAGAACCGGTAAGAATTTGAGATTCGCTTGACGGATTTGTGACACCCCACCACTACCATATTCCAGTAGTCTGTAGGATCATATTCTTGTTTGTTTCTATTGCTGCTAACTCTGGCAGGAACACAAGCCGACGAGATTGACTGGGAGAACATGACGGACAAGGAGCTTCATGATAAGTTTCATCAAATGTTGGGTCAACAGGTGGAAGACGTGATGGTCAGCTTTGGAAAGGCAATGGAGAAGATGGATGACATTGAGAAGTCAATTGACACCAAGTTGGATGCCAAGTTTGATGAATTACTCAAACATCTCCCACAACCAGCTCTATGCTGCGATATAGTCGGGCGAGCAAAGGGTGTTCCTATTGAGACATGACAAAATTCTGGTGCCGCTGCTATTGCTGTTGGTGCTTCTATAGCTCCTGCTGCTACTGCAAAGGTGGAGGACTATTACGAGGATGAGGTTGATCAAAATCAGAACTACATGCAGCCACCAGCACCACGACCAGCAGGTCGACCTCAGGTATTTATTCGAAACGGTAGGCCTGCACCACCACCTCAGGTACGCGATCATGACCATGTTCCTAAACTAAAATTGAATATTCCATTGTTTGAGGGTAGATACATTCCTGATGAATATCTTACTTGGGAGTTAGAAACTGAACAACGTTTTACATGTTTACAATATCCAGAGGACAGACGGGTTGCTGCTGCTATTTGTGCTTTCACTAGTTTTGCATGTGTATGGTGGTCTGAACATTGTAGATTATATCCTATTCCAGCTACTTGGGCTGCTTTGAAAACCGCTATGCGTACTCGTTGGGTTCCACCATATTATCAACGTAAATTGCTTTAAAAATTGCAGCGTTTAAGACAAGGAAAAAATTCTGTAAAAGAATATTATCAGGAATTACAAACTGGCATGATTAGATGTGGTATTCTTGAGGATAATGAAGCTATGCTTGCACGTTTTATGGGTGGATTAAATAGAGAGATTCAGACCATTCTAGAGTATAAGGAGTATACTAATATCCCTCGTTTATTCCATCTTGCTTGTAAAGCTGAATGTGAAGTGCAGGATCGACAAGCATTGGCGCGAATTAACTTTTCTGCAGGCCGACCTTCATCATGGACACCGTATACATCTTCTACTTCTACTGCACCAGCGCCTCCATCAGGTGCCACCTTCAGTCGTGATACAAGAAAGCAGGCACAACCACCATTATCTGCCAACAGCGCACCTGTCAGGCCTGCACAGAGTTCTTCTTCTTCCATGACATCAACAGGGCACACAAGTGATATTATTAGTTGTTGTTGTAAGGGAAGAGGTCATTATGCGAGAGAATGCAAATCTCAGCATGTTATGATTGCTACTGAGGATGGTGGGTATGAGTCCGCTAGTGACTATGATGAGGAGACATTGGCTCTTCTACACGTGAAGAACATGGTGGAGATGATTCTGATCATGAGACGCAATACATGGCTCCTGAAGACGCTGACAGGTATGAATGTTTAGTTGCTCAACGTGTTTTAAGTGTGTAGGTCACACAAGCTTAGCAAAATCAGAGGCACAATTTGTTCCATACAAAGGGAGTTGTGAAGGAACGTTCTGTGCGCATCATCATAGACAGAGGGAGCTGCAACAACTTGGCTAGCATGGAGATGGTGGAGAAACTATCTCTCACCACAAGACCACCTCCACATCCTTACTACATCCAATGGTTCAACAACAGCGGCAAGGTTAAGGTAACACGTATTGTTCGTGTGCATTTTAATATCTCTACATATGCTGATTATGTTGATTGTGATGTGGTACCTATGCAAGCATGTTCCTTATTACTTGGTCGACCATGGCAATTTGATAAACATTCTGTACACCATGGTAGAAACAATCAGTATACTCTTGTTCATAAGGATAAAAATATTACTTTGCTTCCTATGACTCCTGATTCCATTTTGAAAGATGATATTAATAGAGCTAATAAAGGAAAACGGGAGAAAAATAAGAGTGAAAATCAGATTGTGGCAAAAGAATTTGAGCAACAAATGAAGCCTAATAGTAAACCATCTAGTGTTGCTTCTGAAATTAAATTGAAAAGTACATGTTTACTTGCCACTAAATCTGATATTGATGAGCTAGATTTCAGCAAATCTGTTTGCTATGCTTTTGTTTGCAAAGAGGCATTATTTTCATTTGAGGACGTGCCTTCCTCTTTGCCTCTTGCTGTCACTAACATTTTGCAGGAGTTCGCTGACGTCTTTCCACCAGACGTGCCACCGGGATTACATCATATTCGAGGGATTGAGCATCAGATTGGCTTAATTCCCGGTGCATCATTACCCAACAGTCCACCATACCGTACCAATCCAGAGGAGACGAAGGAGATCATGCGTCAAGTACACAAGCTTCTCGACAAAGGTTATATACGCGAATCCCTTAGTCCTTGTGTTGTTCCTATTATTCTAGTGTTGAAAAAGGATGGTACATCGCGTATGCGTGTTGATTGTAGAGGCATTAATAGTATTACTATTCGTTATCGTCATCCTATTCCTATGCTAGATGATATGCATGATGAATTGAGTGGCTCTACAATATTCTCCAAAGTTGATTTGCGTAGTGGATACCATCAAATTCGTATGAAATTGGGAGATGAATGGAAAACAGCATTTAAAACTAAGTTTGGATTATATGAGTGGTTAGTCATACCTTTTGGGTTAACTAATGCACCTAGTACTTTCATGACATTAATGAACAAAGTTTTACGTTCTTTCATTGGACGATTTGTGGTAGTTTACTTTGATGAAATATTGATTTATAGCAGATCTTTGGAGGAACATTTGGAACATTTACGTGCTGTTTTTATTGCTCTACGTGATACACGTTTGTTTGGTAACCTTGGGAAGTGCACCTTTTGCACCGACCGAGTATCTTTTCTTGGCTATGTTGTTACTCCACAGGGAATTGAAGTTGATAAAGCCAAGATTGAAGCTATTGAGAGTTGGCCGCAGCCCAAAAAGGTCACACAAGTGAGGAGTTTTCTTGGCCTCGTTGGATTCTATAGGCGTTTTGTGAGAGATTTTAGCACCATTGCTGCACCTGTCAATGAGCTTACAAAGAAACTTGTGCCTTTACTCCAACTTCTTGATTTTAATAAGACATCTGAGCTTGACTGTGATGCTAGTGGAATTGGATTAGGAGGTGTGTTATTACAAGATGGCAAACCTGTTGCATACTTTTCTGGAAAATTGAGTGGGCCTAGTCTGAATTATTCTACTTATGATAAAGAATTATATGCTCTTGTTCGGACTTTAGAAACATGGCAACATTATTTATGGCCCAAAGAATTTGTTATACATTCTGATCATGAATCTTTGAAACATATTAAAAGTCAAGCTAAACTGAATCGTGGACATGCTAAATGGGTTGAATTCATTGAGACTTTCCCTTATGTCATTAAACACAAGAAGGGTAAAGAAAATGTTATTGCTGATGCATTGTCTCATCGCTATACTATGCTTTCACAACTTGACTACAAAATATTTGGTTTGGAGACCATCAAAGATCAATATGTGCATGATGCTGATTTTAAAGATGTAATGCAGAATTGTAAAGAAGGAATAATGTGGAACAAGTTCGTCGTTAATGATGGATTTGTGTTCCGTGCTAACAAGCTATGCATTCCAGCTAGCTCCGTTCGTCTTTTGTTGTTGCAGGAGGCGCATGGAGGAGGATTAATGGGACACTTTGGCGTGAAGCAGACGGAGGACGTACTTGCTACACATTTCTTTTGGCCAAAGATGAGACGGGATGTTGAGCGTTTTATTTCTCGCTGCACTACATGTCAAAAAGCTAAGTCACGACTCAATCCTCATGGTTTATATATGCATTTGCCTATACCTAGAGTTCCTTGGGAGGATATATCTATGGACTTTGTTTTAGGTTTACCTCGAACAAAGAAGGGGAGGGATAGCTTATTTGTTGTCGTGGATAGATTCCCGAAAATGGCACACTTTATACCATGTCATAAAAGCGATGATGCTGTTAATGTTGCTGATTTGTTCTTTCTTGAAATTATTCGCTTGCATGGTGTGCCAAATACTATTGTTTCAGATCGTGATACTAAATTTCTTAGCCACTTTTGGAGATGTTAATGGGCTAAGTTGGGGACTAAACTGCTTTTTAGTACTACTTGTCACCCCCAAACTGATGGACAAACCGAAGTAGTCAATAGAACATTGTCTACTATGCTTAGGGATGTGTTGAAGAATAATAAGAAAATGTGGGAGGAATGCTTGCCTCATATTGAATTTGCTAATAATCGTTCATTGCATTCTACTACTAAGATGTGCCCTTTTGAAGTTGTGTATGGTTTCCTACCTCGTGCACCTATTGATTTGTTGCCTCTTCCATCTTTGGAGAAGGTTAATCTTGATGCTAAACAACATGCTGAATTGATTTTAAAAATGCATGAGTTAACTAAGGAAAACATTGAGGGTATGAATGCTAAATATAAACTTACTGGAGATAAGGGTAGAAAACATGTTGTGTTTGCACCTGGAGATCTTGTTTGGTTACATTTGCGTAAGGATAGATTTCTTGATTTGTGCAAATCAAAGCTAATGCCACGTGCTGATGGTCCCTTTAAGGTGTTAGAGAAAATAAATGATAATGCATATAAACTTGAGCTGCCTGCAGATTTTGGGGTTAGTCCCACTTTTAACATTGCAGATTTGAAGCCTTATTTGGGAGAGGAAGATGAACATCTGTCGAGGACGACTTCATTTCAAGAAGGGGAGGATGATGAGGGCATCAATACCATTGTTACACCCACAGCCCCTACTGCTATACATACTGCACCAATTACTAGAGCTCGCACACGCCAATTAAATTACCAGGTACTTTCGTTTCTTGGTAAAGATTCTAATGTTCATGAGAATATGATGCTGCCTAAATTGGATACATTTGTTTTGCTTACAAATGAAGAGCCTAGCTTGGAGAAGGATGAACATTGGAGCAAGACCAAGCATGGAGATGATGGCATGCACAAGGGGAACAAGAACGGAGTTACAAGCGATGATTTCAAGACTTTGAAGCCACCATAATGAGTGCATGAAGCCTTGGACGAAATATACAAGATGCCACTTTATAAATTTCGTCGAGAGGCTATTCTATGTGCTGCGTCACCTTTTTATTGGGCCAGGCCCATGTAATTTCGAAATACATAAGTATAGGCTATTATTAGAGTCCGTATGTGTGGGGAAACAAGAGATAGGGTTCCCCCCCTCTTCCTCCATATATACAGCCCTTAGGGCACCGTTTTGACTTTGGGTTTTGTTTAGATTAAAAGTTCGCCATAGCTGCAACTTCGCGTACTTCTTTTGTGTTTAACGACCAGACAAAGGCGTCACAGAACCCCACCTTCATTAATAAAGCTTTCCTCTATTATTCGCAATATTCAGATTGCAATCATAGTTTCTTGCTTGTTCTTCGTTTGCTTGCAGGAAATAGACCTTCGTGGTCAGGTTGATCGTGCTCCGCCATGGTCAATAACCTCTCGGAGTTGGTTTAGCGATTGCTAAGGCGTGACGTCCTTGCACGTTCGTAGTCGGATCATCAAAGTTGACTTCCACCAAAACGATAGCCACCATCTCATCGAAAGACCGGACACCTTTGCCTCTATCAGGGAGCACCTCATATTCTCCCGTGCGAGAAAACATAAGGTGCTATCGCATCTTGGATGCTACGGTGATACAAGCTTCGAGGTCGTTTGATCTGAGATCCAATGGCATCTGAGCAGTCTTTGTGCTTGTAAGCAGTGGCCGAACTCTTTTGGGGCTTTTCTGCAAAAAAAACATTCGAACCACCGAGGAGGTGTTGGGTCACAAATCCAACGGCTCCGAAGAGCTTGTATCACCAAATCATCTAAGGTGTGGTAGCACATGATATTCTTACATACAGGAGAATATGATGACCTCCTTCATCTTAGATGCTACGATGATATGAGCTTTGAGGTTGTTGGATATGGAATCCAAGGGCATGTGAGTAGTTTTTGTACAATTTGTGTGCAATTCTCAAACTCATCAAGGTTTCCTGTAAAAATATTAAGACATATCATGTGAGCTGCTAGATCTCAGATCTACAAGCTCACAGCAACTCGTATCGACATATAGCATCTAAGGTATGGGGGCACATGATATTCTCCCGGGGAGGAGGGGTGGGGGGTGCACAACCAATCTGTGGTTGGGAGGGTGGGGACAAATATAATCTAAACAACCCTAAACAAAGCTCCACAATTTTATCTAAGGTCGATGGGTTTACCCCCGACAATCATAGCTCCAACTAAACACAACATTTGCATGTACTGAGTACTAGACTTAATATTCATGTTTCAGTTTCATGTTCATTTTAAATATTGAACTGAGGACGATGCATGTCTTACATTTTACTCCATTCGTTCCAAAATAATAGTCTTTTTAGAGATTTCAAATGGACTGGCACATACGGATGTATATAGACATATTTTAGAGTCTAGATTCACCCATTTTGCTCCATGTGTAGTCACTTGTTGAACTCTCTAAAAGACTAATATTTAGGAGTAGAAGGAGTATTTTTGAATTCGTGTCATACATGCATGGTTTGGAAAAATAGATGCACTATACTTATTGGATTGCTGTTGTGTTCGTGCGTGTGTGTCTCTCTGTGTGTGTGTGTGTGTGTGTGTGTGTGTGTGTGTGTGGTCATATGCTTGATACATACAAAGTTTTCTCACCTCCATATTGTTCGTCTTTTAAATTTGAATTTACATTGGAAAACTTACTAGGGATACCATGAAATGTGAAATCCACGTTGAGATCACTATATCACAAACTCACTCTAATTCAACAACACGTCATAAATCAATTACCACGTTGAGGTTAGTATTTGCAAGGAAAATATGGGCATTGTAATACACATAGATTCGTTCGACAATGTAAAAGGTTCCTTCCGTATTCTCGAATGGTAGGATCCAACGGCGTACCAGCCAGACCTTGGCTCATGTTGATCATAAAAAATGAAAATAAATAAAAAAATCGTTCTCGTGTCCTTCGGTGGCGTGCATGTACGCACATTAGGCAACCCCAGCCAGTCGAGCCTCAGCGTTTCAAGTCAAAATATCTGGCGGCCAGAATTCCAGCCCTAGGAAATTCCCCTCATGTCCCCAGTCCATAATGACTACCGATGAACAACGGAGGGATGCTTTCGTAACTAGACAACGTTACCTACCGTGCCGAGCACGGTTCAATTCCCTCGGTCGCCGCTCATCAAGGTCACCCGTCAACTGCATTGCCTAGTACTAGTACTAGTACTACACCAGGATGAGCACAGAATTGAGCCCGTTTGTTTGTGCCTATTACTTGAGTTAATATATCAGGCAATGCACTGGTACGGAGGGATTATCCTTTTACTCTGCATATATAACTTGTCTGAAGTATAACTATGCAAAATGTTTGACCAAATCCTTTCTTAAGAAATACAACATGACAGATGTACGGCTTGAAAATTTATTGCATGATGCAGGTTATGATATTGTTTCGAATCATGGATCTTAAATTTCAGAAAATCCAAAAGTGAGCATAAATTCTTGAAACTAAGCATGGTCACGTGATATGGCACAAATATTACTTCGTAAGTTTTTTCTTCAATTTGAGACAAGCTGCTTATGAGAAGTTGCACAAATGAAGAGCCAAGGTATTTTGGAACAGAGACCTGTCATGTTAAGGCGAACGCTTTCACTATTGAAACCGTGGGTGTTTGCGTGCCGCCACGAGTCCCCGCTTCTCATCGTCAGGTGTCGTCCGAGCAAGCGTGTGAGTCAACGGGAGGCGTGCGAGTAGACCGATGCGCCGACTGACAGGGAGGCGTGCAAGCAGACCGCTGTGCAGGCTCATCGGGAGGCGAGCCCTTTGGCCAGGCTCCACCGCCCACCTTCGTCCCAGCTGCTCCCACTTTTAATGTGGCTGGTGCCAAAGTTTAAAATCAACCCCGCACTACCCGGTATCGCTACAATCTTCTCTCTTCCTCTTCGATTCTCCTGTCGTCTACCTCCAACTAGCCTCACCTAAACGTACGCCATGCCGCATCACGATGGTCTTCCCTTAGTGTTCCAGTTTCCTGAGGAAGATACCCAGCTGGAGTCTCAAGAACATAAGGCGCTTTGGGATGAGCTTGAACTAGCCTTGCGGGAAGATGCCGCGCCTGTCCCCGCTCCCGTTCCGGCTCCCGTCGCTCCGACTGCGCCAGCGCCCATCCCCGTGGCATTGATGGGATGGGAGCCGCACATTGTCTCCGAGGTTGATCCCACGAGGTTCCACGAGGTCCCCGCCGACTTTCACACGCCAGTGCACCTGCCAGCGCATGCGCCTGCGCGTGCACTGACACGCACGCCCATGCCGGTGCCCGTGCACCTGCCAGCGCATGTGCCTGCACGTGCACTGACGTGCGCGCCCGTGCCGGTGCTCGTGCACACGAATGTCTCTGCCGCGCTGTTGACAGCGCATGTCCCCGCGCGGGTGCCAGTGCCCCCCTCAGCGGCATGGATGGCCACCGTCGACCGCTTCCTTGCACCAACATCAGTCGCCTCCTCCCGCTAGTTGACTCGCTCTGAACTCCAGAACATTTTGGCCTTCCTTGAAGCTAGGCCAACGTCCAGGAGTACGCCAACAACGTTGCAAGACGCTGTCGTCACCGTCGGTAAGTGGCCCGACGACACATAGAGCATGGCAGAGGAGCCACTTCGCACCGCAAGACGCCCCCGCTGCCGCCGCGTAATCTAAATTTTCCATGAAAAACGTTCGGATTGCCATGCTTAAAATCCGAACGTTTATCATTTCCGTTTATTGTATATCGATCGTCGTATAATTTAAAGTCGGAGTCAGACTGAACGAAATCTATGGTTTGGTCGATTGAATGTTCTGCTAGAGCTATATCAAATTAAATGTAAAGCGTCATCAAGCCACATGTATTCCTTGTCATCCAACGACCTAGACTGCTTCAATGTCGAGCGCTCAACACGTTTAGTGTGCAGTTAATTTCATGCCAAAAATAGTGCTAATCACATAATAACACGCAAATAATATCCTACCTAATATCAACATGCACTTAATATACTTCCAAATTAACATGCATTGCACGTACAGACTGACTAGTGCTGCTAGTACGTGAAACTGGTGCGGTAACTTGTGAACGCGTCCAGATATGGTCAACGGCAACATCGCCCGCGAGTTCATCGTGTTTGCCCGTGCGTCTAAACGCAGAAGGGGAGGAGAGAGATATCACACATGGAACCCACCACTAAGTGAAGGCGAATAGTACGAAAAATAATATTACATGTTATCCATTAAATAGGTTGTGGTAATATAAAAACATTATGTGAACAAAGGGGGTACAACAAACTTTATTGTTCTACGTATGTTGCCTATTGACGTGCGTCTTGAAGGCCTGGTCACATGTTCGATCCTCGTCCTTTATTTTTTAATTTGTATATGGGTCCAAATTTGTTTCATGACATGTGGGCCCCTCGGTGTGTAGTTTGTAGCACTTTAATTTGTGGGTCAAAATTTGTTCCATTCCAAGTAGAATATCGGTGTGTAATTTTGTAGCTTATTTATAATAATTAAAGAGAACAACAAAGTTTTTTGCAATAATACCATGGTGCGACGTTGAAGGCGAGAAAGGACGTGCGAGAGAGCGATGACTGAGCCAGAGGGAAATCAACTAGGGGAGTTGCGGGGGTTACAACGGTGTTTGGAGTAGTTGTGGGCCGAATGCTACAAAAATATAATCTAAACCGACCGGAATAAATGCCTACACAAATTAATCCAAGGTTGGAGTGCCCCTCGCAATGTAAATAACTCCGGCTTTGCGAGGGATGGAGAGGTAGTAGCTTCAATGCGTGGAATATACGGTGTGAGAAAGCGAGGTCAATCGAGAGACATATAGATAGAGAGACATGTGAGTGTGGTCCGACATTCATTGAACAGATATATATGCTCTGGAGAGATATTGTCTGATTGAGCTTTTGGCAAGGGTGAGGGCTGTAAGATAGAGCTTGAGAGATGATCCAGTCACAGACGTGTAGATATATTTTGTGCGTGGGAGGAAGCAAGGTCAATCGATCACATAGGGTCGCCGTGTGATCAAAAGAGTGAGACGGGTTGGAGAGAGTGACCTAGATAGACAATGTGCATGAGAGAGTATACAATGTGAATAGGTTGAATTGGGATCAAACATGGTGATATCTTGTTTTTGTCCGAGAAAGAGCGAGGTCAATCGAGACATACAAAGAGAGAGAGAGAGAGAGAGAGAGAGAGAGAGAGAGGGATTGAGTGAGCATGGCCCGCCATGAGGTCGAAAGAGTGGCGACGGCTTGGATGGACTGACCTAGATAGACAATCTGTGTGATAGAATATAGAGTGTGTCGATCAAGGCTCGAATAGGGAGATATATCATTTGTGTGTGGAAGAAAATGAGGTTAAACGAGACTCAGATAAAGAGAGTGAGATTGAGCGAGTGTGGCCCGCCGTGCGGAAGAAAGAGTGAGATAGTCTCGAGGGAGTGACCTAGATATACAACGTGCGTGCGTGCGCATGAGAGGTTGGGGGGGCTAGATAGGCATTGCATGTATTTAGCGCGAGAGGGTGAGAGGGAGAGGGGGAGAGAGAGAGAGAGCTCGGCATGGGGTGCAATGGCGGGTGTGTGAGGTAAATACATTTGGTAACAGGGTGGAAAAACGGGTTGTGCAGTTGAGAGACTTAGAGATCAAAACATGGAGAGAAAGAATGAACGTGTGTTGGAAACTGATAG
>NC_057807.1:200642227-200642904 GCF_018294505.1 Triticum aestivum | reverse complement strand
CATTTGAATGTACATAGTATGAGACTTAATATCGATGTTTCAATTCAGTGTACATTGTAATATTTGAACCGAGGACCATGCATACGGGTAATTATTTCAAATTCGTGCCATACTAAGTTTCAAAAAGTTGACATTGACTCAATTTGTTGTGCTTTTTTGTAGGTCATATGTTTGAATCCATCCAAAAGTTTTCTCACTGCCATGGTGTTCATCATATAAATATGAATTTGTATTAAAAAAGTAGCGTGGATATAGTGTAATGCGAAATCCACGTTAGAATTGGAGATCGCTACGTGACACACACTCTAATTCAAATAACTAATTATGTGACACACACTCTAATCCACGTTAGCGTGGATACCGTTTCGATTTTTTTTTTCAAATAACTCCTCATTAATTAATTTATAGTACTCACTCTGCTCACTTTTATAAGACCTTGAAGACATTTCAGACAATGTGCAAAACAGTTCATTTTAAGTTGTCTGAAACGACTTACAAGTGAACGGAGGGAGTATCTCGTTTCAAATGACTAATTATTGCAAGGAAAACACGGGCATGGTAATACATACAGATTCGTTTGCAAATGAAAGAAGATTCGTTTGCATTCTCAAATGTAGGCGCACCAGGCAGACCAAGGTCGTGTTGGGGTGGACGTTGCTTCGCTGCCTTAAGGCACC
>NC_057807.1:200507255-200641644 GCF_018294505.1 Triticum aestivum | reverse complement strand
GCGATGACAAAATAAGTTTGCGCTTCCACGTTTCGGATTGAAATATCTGGCGGCCCCAATTCCAGCCCTGTAAAATTTCTCTTCTCCACTGTCCCCTTCCGCGCCCAGATTGCTCAAATCTCTAATACGCCGCCAACCCAAGCAAAGTTCGAATCGCCCCTTAGTTCGTCTCTTTCCCCACCTCTGTGTCGGACGATGACGATGGTCGCGCTTCACCACCGCACCGGAGCTACCTCATCTACGCCCTTGTCCACCGCACCGGGTGGTCCACCGACAACGTCGGCCGCCGCAACCGACGTGCCTCATAGACACCGAGTTCCACCGCATCAGGTGCGCTTCACCGACGTCGTCTCCCAGCTCACCGGGGCTACCTCACCGAGCACATCGTCGCACCTCCGCCCCCCGAGGCCGTTGGAGCTTCACCAACGGTCTCGTCCACCGCATCGTCGCGCTCCGCTGCCACTCAAGATCTGCATCTGTGCACGGCCAGCCAATGCCAGCACATCACCCTCAACGGCTCTGAAGTGACCCACACTCTAGCTAGGCGAGCATGCCCAAACGCCGACCCGAACTAGGTATCCACACATCACTCCCTTGTGCACTGTTCCGACGATGTTTGGATATCCTTTCACTGTTCTCTTAGCTTACACGCCTATGCAACTCTAACTTTAACTCTTATTTCTTCTGGAGATATCATCTGAAACAAGCAAATCCATTTTTTAGTGAAGCATGATGGCACTACGGGATCTGGTACACATCCTGCACACCCGTATAACCTTGTAAGTATCTGTCCTCCGGTACAACATCAAGGTTGATTCCTCTTATTTGATCAACCATTCGCCGTGTCAAAAATACAGAGGGGGATGCAAGGAGTACAAGGCCTACACATCCAAGCAAGTGGTAACATGGACTTGTACATGGAACATCCCAAGCTCAAGCAGAGCTGCAGTGAGCCTGTACAACGAGCTAGCATAAGTCCCTGGATTTCATTTAATTCGTACTGGCATTCGTGTATGATTTGTGTGCAGTGGCGGATCCACGAATTCAAGTTACCAGGGGTGAGCATTTAACTTAAAAAATACGAAGGCACTTGCACTCCGGAAATCAACATAACTTGAGAAATGTGAAGCTACATGCACTTTGAAAACCAGCTAATGATCCAAATTAGTTCAGATTATAAACACTAAATGATGCAAGCATCAAAAGACACAAAATGCAACATGGTGTACAAGGACTACAAACATGGTTTGTACCTGCTTGAATTATTCGTTCTCTGGCTAAAAATATCAAAGTGTAATTGCACGTATAACCAGTGCGCAAACTGCATATTAATATATCTATCCTGCACAAGTATGCCAATAGTTTCAAACAACAGATTAGAAAAGTATTTATGCTATGTTGTCATGATACGGGGACTTTCTGGTAGATGGCCTCGACGTTTCCGCAAGCTATGAAAATGCACTATAATTTGCTTATCATCAATGCCTGCAAATCTCTGTCTCTCTCAACATAGCAGATCATCATTAGACACTAAATCCTTTAATTTGCTTGCAAAATGCTTGCATTAGATCCCTCATTAGACATTATATGTTTATCACCAGGAGCATGTAAAATGTTTGCATCAAATCCTTGATTAGCAGTCTGTTCATTAGACACTTCAGGCTCAAGAACAACATGAGCTTGTATGTTTGCATCGGAAACTTGATTAGATACATCAGATTTAGTTAGTTCAGTATTGATTGGGGGAGTTATAAAATAAGTAGAAATTGGTTTCATTTTCTCATAGATTCCCTACATACAAGCAGTTTTACAACACCGTCAGGTTTAACTATTGGCCAGAAATTGACGAGTTGAATTAGATATAATCAGGGATGTGATGTACCTGCTCGTTGCGCATGCTACTCTTGTAAGCTGCGACTGTCCGTTTGCACAAGCTCGATGACATGCACGTGCTGCCACCGCTGCCTCCCACGCAGGCTACACCCAGGAATGGATCTTCATATTCTTGTCCTTCCGTTCGCTTGAAGCCCGGCGACCACCATCCGATGAGGGCCCGAGGAAGTGCTGTGTCGGTCTATCTAGCGACGGCTAGGTTAGGAGCGAACCAGACTGGAGGCTGGAGCGAATGAATTGGGATTTTTCCTGCTGTTGATCGATATGGGAGGCGCCCGTTGGGGCCACGAGCCTGCTATAGGGCCTGCCTTGCACTTATGTTATTGGCCCATCCAAATTGAAACATTTTTCTTCATTTTTTACATCGCCTGCTCATGTGTTGGGACGAACAAAACTAGCCTGGGCCAACCTGGACGACTCAAACTAGGTGCACACTTTCCAGCCACCTCAGGCGGCCGCCCATACCAGCCCCTATGGTGGCGTCGCCCCTTTTTGCGTGTATGATTGGGTAGTGAAAAATATTCTAGTGGCGCTTTTGATTTACCCACAGAATGGTTGAATTGCTTGTTTCTATGAACTGAGTTCGCCAATAATGTGAAGGATGCCAGTCTTTTGATCCTATTGTAGATTGCTTAGATCTTGATATGCCAAAAGTAATCGCATGAAATATACAGTAAAAGCCAATGTGATGTGTGTGGCTACAACTAGTCTAACTACACATCCTCATATAACATATCAAGGATGCACCATCTTACCAGATTAACCATCCAACTTACCAATGCAGTGTGGGAAGAAAGAAGTATTGGGACTGCGTATCCAAGCAATTGATGCCATGGACTCCTTCGTACAACCTTGTAAGCGAAAAAGAAGTTGAATTGTGCCTATACAAAGAACTAGCGTAAGTTCAGTTACCTGCTTCTCGGAATTTTAGTTAGCCACTTATTGCAAAATTGTTTAGTTACGTTGCTTGGCTTAATATAGTTTGCTACTGATTACATAATGCCACAGCCTGTTAATCCTATTGTAGACTGCGCCTATCTATGTGTTTGATACTTACTGTTAAGAATTACCTGTTTACCTTAACTTATTGTTTAACTGCTTTGCTGCTGCAACAACGGGTTACAATGATGTTAATAACTACTTTTCAGCATCCAATTGAAACTCTTTAATTCCTTTTTTGTTTAACTGGTTTGCTGTTATAACTCCCAGTTGAGATGTTTTGCTAACTTCAACTTTTCTGAATCCAATCAAAACTTTAATGGCAAAACAAGTTAGCCCAAGATCAAAGAGCGAGGTCCCCATGGACGTTGCATCATCCCACAACAGTGGCACTGGCCTAATCGTGCATTATGAATTGCCAACTGCTGATGCTCTAGAGGCTAAACTAGTGGTAGAAAGAGATTCTGCTTCTGCACTTAGAGATGAAGTTGATATGTTGAGGAAGCAAACAGCACAATCACAAGCAGTACTCAAGACAACCATTAAATATTTGGTGGATTTCAAAATGAAGCAAGCTGGGACTGACCACATTGTTAAGGTCCTGAAGGAAAAAAGGAAATTAAATTCCCACTTGGTAAATAATAGGTGAAATGTTGTTTCCATCATTGAATAACCTTTGTGTTGTTTGTTCATGTAATCAATCAAACCATTTGTTTTAGAGATCATGTAATAATTGTTTTTTGTTTTTTGTTTTTTCGTTTGTAATTTTATTTGAGCACAAGTTTGTATTAATTGATAAGACTCGGAGACATTTCATTTGGATTGTTGTGGCAGACCTACAAATATGCCAATCGGGCTGAATGTGCGTTCAGCACTAATAGAAGTATAGGTGGACCATAAGTGGCACGCATCGGAAAGGGCCAAGATGCTGGGTAAAAAAAGGATGTTGTTGTAGCAAAAAAATGTACAGTGGCCTGGCTTATCTATGTTAGTTGATATTATTGATCCATATACTCTATAACTGTTTATACGTCTGTTAGTTCTGTACATTCTTGGTTGATTGACTCGGTATTTGAATCTTGATACATTGCTTGTGTACATATCTAAATGGGAGTACACATTATGCTGCATGTGACATTTGAGTTGGACATGAAGTGTTCCAAATATTCTAATTCACCTTAAACTGGATTCTAGCTTCTGAATTTGAGTATCGGCATTCGTAAACCATATTCATATATGACAGTGGAATATATCTTTGTCGTCCTTTTGAATATATATAAAAACACATAGAATGATTTATAAAGATTCATATAGGAATACAAAATGGATTCGAATTTAGTTGCCAGGGTAAACGTGGATGCTTATTGTCCCAAAATTCGAAAGAAGCGGCAAAATGTCCACTCCCACGTCGGCTGCCCGAAGCCAAGTGTTTGGGAGATGGAAATTACTGTCTACCCATTACACGGACAATCCATCGGCCCGATTTCCACTGCTCTAAATTGGGGTAGGTTAGTAACTTCAATTAGACGTGACACGACCGCCTCTGAGCCCATTCTGACACGGTGGGCGTCAAACATGGGCAGAAAAATACATTTGATTCAAGCTCGTCCGAAAGACCTCTGTTTCTCCATCCATTCCCCATTCATACACGGTGAGCGGCAAAACAAACTCGACTCGGCCGAAATCGATGTAGGCAAATATTTTCAATAGGGGCATGTTTGTAACTTCACTCAGACGTGACACAACCGCCCTACTTCTTAGCCCCGTTCATACACCATGGGCACCAACCATGGGTGCCAACCACCCTCTCCTTGCCTAAAATCGCTCTGGGCAAATATTGGCGAGATGCGAGATTACCGTCCTATCCCCAACCGACGAGACGTCCAAATTTTAAACGGGGGCTAAGTTCGTAACTTTCCCATATTTCAGACAGGCGCATCCCAAAAACATGGTTCCCCATACCTCTCCCTCCACTTTCCCATTCATACACCATCCGCGCTAGAACACTCCATCCCCACACCAGCCTCCTTCCGCCACCCCATCCATCGCCACCGTCCTCCACCACATCAATCGCCACCATCCTCCACCATGTCGGAGCGCCTACCAAGACCGCGTCGTCCACTGCTAGAGATGGACGTTTCTCATCCACGGCGACGGACCAATAGCCTTGCATCGCGTCCTCTAGCTTCATCGGCGCCGTCGTCCTCTTTGCCGAGGCCGCTCACACGACCTTCTCTTCCACCGCAACGGGACTTATCCCCCTATGCACCCACCTACCGTCGCAGATCTGCTTCAACGCCACCAACAGCCATCGCACCCCCGATGCCTACACGGCGCCGCAAGAGAGGTGGTACTTCATATCTCCTCAACTTTTTGATCTCAACTAGAAAATAGATCTTAACTTGGTTACTCTACTTTCTTTTCAACTCTTAGAATTTAGTTCTTAGTTCAAAGCAAACAATGGATGCTAAATATCATTTCTCCGGTTTGCAGCTTCAAATCTGCCATGGCACAACCATAATACGGTTTAATTGATCATGCTTAGGGTTTAATTGATCATGTTGGTTCTGTGGTGGTTTCTTTAATAGAAATCAGAGGGGAAACCCTCTTTTGCTAAAAAAAATATGCTTAGAGTTTCCCCCTTTTATGATCACTATATGATCAGAATACATGCTTCGTGTCATAATAACACTGCTCCACCCATCAAGCTAAACAAGCTTAGTTGTTCAAATACGAATCTGATATTATTAAAACAGAGTTGTTTAATTGGTCAACTAAATGTTCCTAAATTAGTTTCGAAAATGCATGTTCGCCACTCGGGTGTGTATCTCTACAGGGTGCCCATGGTGGGCCGGTCCACCCTAGGATTTTGGGTCGTCCCAGGCCCCGATTCCCCTCAGTTCTGTTGCGTGCTTCCGATCTATACTCGCCCCCAGCTGCCTGCCTCGCCGGCGACTTGCCGTCCCCGAACGACATGACTCTAGGAGGAGACGCCAGACTAAAAGGAGACTAGGAGCTGCTCGCCCAACAGCGTCACCGCTGCCCGGGCGCGCCGTCGTGCCTACCTTCCCAGTCCGTTCAGGGCTGAGGCGTGCAGCACCCACCAAGCCAACCCAATTTATCCTGAGATACGTCCTCAACATTCAGCAGCCACTCCTCATCACCCATTTTCTAATTGATTCATTACTCCTTAGGCAAGACTGTCATTAGGGTTTGTTGTGTGCTCAGTGCTACCTACACTTAATGGTTCCGATGTATTTCGGTAATCTTTAGTACCTCTAAAGTTCACAGGTTTTCAAAATTCCGGCCCTCAGAACAGACACTAGTCATTTTGGATTGTTGGTCGTAGTGACATTGACCCATATTACTACTGCAAGCCAGGTTTGTTGACAATTTTACTTGTCTTTCTTACTCATTTGATATAATATCCAATTATTCACGTCGATTAGTTGCAAACAATAAGTTCTAGACAAACTTCTTCATTCAGATTTTGGACGGTCTCTTAGTGCAGTTACAATTCTGCATACTTGTCCTAGTAAGCTCACAAGTAAATGATTGATTCACTACATCTATGCTTGCCTTGTCATATTTGTTGTCAATATTCTTTTAGGGTGGACCACCCTATTTCTAAATACTGGAACCATAGACATGAGTTAATAGTATTTCTCTATGTGATCTCTTCCATCATGTGTGGGCAACGAACACTGCATTGTATAGAAAGAAAGTGTCATTTCCAGCTTTTACATAGGTTTCGATCTTTTACATGGAATACAATTTGCCTACTTGCTTTGTGTCGCACTACAAACACTCCGCCCTTGAAGCTAAACATTATGCCACTCATAATTGCTTAGTTTATTTGTTCAAATATGAATTTCTTATGATTCTAATGTTCCTAATTCAGTTTTGAAATGTGTGCCTGCCTGTTATACAGACATAAGGGGTTTGTATTTCTCTGTGTGGTCTGGTCAGCACGGTTGGGGGTGAACTTTGCATATGCAGGGGTTTATTGGGAGACACTCTTCGAGTTGAATCTGCAATGCATTCCATAGATAATCTGACTACTTTTTATGTTTTCATGAATCTCAGATTCTGAACAGCATCATAATGATTATGAGCTTGCGTGCATGAAAAGAATAAAGCGGAACAATGCCATGGCTGTCAAGCTTGGCATTAAGGGACTGAAATCAAGTCTAGATGCAATGAAATGCAAACGCTCTCCACCTACAGATTCATGCTCAGAATATGATCTTAATAGTGATTCTGAGCTAGAGGGAGACCTAAGTCAATGTAGCTCCCTAGTGGAGGAGACAGAGGAAGGTTCCCTATCTTATTCACCCATCAAGGTACTTGCTCTAACTTTCCAAGGTTACATTGCTCGCACATATCTTGCAACTGATGCTTTGCATTGCTTCTACTTTGTTGAACTGCCATTAGCTTAGTTTACACATCGTGTGTGTGAATACGCCCTGCCTATCCATTTTCAGTACATATTCCTTCTGTCATCATACCATATTTGTCCATTCAAATGTTGTTCTTGTGTATCAGACATTCAAAAGGAAGAGGGCGATTGTTGGTCGTGGAGGAGCACAAGCAAAGTATTTGGAAAAGGTAGTGGCACCTGATAAATCAAATAGCCCATTAGGTGTAGTTGCAATATCACCTGACCCACAAAACACCCCAACTCCAGCAGACTCTAGCCCTACTACACTGGTCATTTCTGATGCCCCAACTCAGCAGACCCCAACTGCAGCAAACAGTATGATTATGCCAGTTGACATAGCACCATCTCTAGGATGCAAAGCCCCCATTCTAGCAAAGAGTACACCAAATCCAGTTGCCAAAACCCTTTTCGAACCAGAGAGAGCCCCAATTGCAGCAAATAGGACCCCTGTTCCATTTCTTCCCAGTTTAGAAGACGAAGCTTATGTTGTTGTTAGGAACTTTGTGCGCATCTTTTCTTCATGGAAAGATTATACCGCAGACACAAAACAATTTCCAGTCTTCCTCCGCAACTTACGCGTAAGTAATGTACTAATGTTATTCATGGTCATTACTGCATATGTTTCTGCTGACAAAAGACACAAGATTTCATTCTTTTAAATAGGCGAGGAGCAAACTGGATTGTGAAGACGAGCAAGGGTTGGTTGCGCTTTTCAAGAACTCATTGATGTAGTATCGTTCCTACCTGAGGCAAGCACACTTCGATGGCAAGCCTCTGAACGAAATTTCTGTAAAGTCTTCGGTGCTACATTTATTCGACGGTGACTGGAATAATCTTGTTACACATTGGTCTCGGCTGCAGCGTAAGGTATTGTCTATGATATCACATCACAATTTGAACTACATTTCTGCATTTGCCTTAATGTCTCCCTTGTACGAAAACTGTTAGCAGAAGAACATTCCTTCTCAAGGGACCATAGAATCTCGCAACTATACTGCACACTGCATTGCTCTTGTGAGTACCTCTTGCCATGTATGACCATACTTACTTTCATAGCTGTTTGATTATGTAGCAACTTTGCACATGTTAGCCTCGTAATCGTCCGTTTGGTGGACATTATAAGATCCATATGGACTCTTACATAAATTTAGAATCAACCCAATGCTTTTGAAGAGGTTTAGCTCTGCAGTCCTCTTGTAAGGACTGGATGTGGTCTATCACTGTACTTAGATTAACAGCTACTCCCTCCGTCCCATAATATAAGAACATTTTGTACAGTACACCAGTGTTCAAAACACTCTTGTATTATGGGAAGAGGGATTGGTCCATTGTGTAGCATTCTGCATCTTATCTCCCTCGCCCACCATTTACTAAAAAAGATCAGATCTATATTTAATCTTACCAACAAGTAGAATACACAGACAATGCCAGTCCAGAAGTGTAGCCCATTGCTCTTGTCAGTACATTTTGTCCTGCAATGCTTGTACTTCCAAGGATTTGTAGTTGATTATGTAGCATCAATCTGCATCTTATCTTCATTATCCTCTATCCCTTCTAGTATTATCATATCTATAATTACTCTCTAGAAAATGTAGAGTACAGACAATGCTTATGAAGAAGATTCTGTGTTGAAGTTCTTGAGTTATCCTTCCCTTGACATGGAGAAGGGCATTATAAAGCCGGTGTTAATTGTTAATGAAGTCAGTCCTTCTAAAGTCTTTATCCTCAACTGCTGTTTAATTTGCTCATACTCCCTATCGTTTACAGCTATTTAGTTTGCTGTTTCTACCAAAATGCATGTTCGCAAGAACCGTAAGTTCTAAGTTTTACATGTAAAACCAAATTCCTTATTCATACCATGCACATTACTTAATACTCCCTATATGTATGCTTGTTTTTGTAGATCTATAATCCAGTGTGTGGTGAAGTAGCCCACGTTTGCACCTTGTCATCTCCTGTTTTATCTTACTGATGTGGCTGATGATATGAACAACAGGCCATGCACATTATCCAAAATAGATACAATGATTTTCTTTGCCCTTCATCTATGCTTGTTATGTTGACATGGTAATCCAGTAGTGTGGTGAAGCTCCCCGCATTATGAACAATGCCAAATTATGCTATTGATATTTTGAACTTACTCTTTATTTTCTAATTTGAAATTGGATGGAATTGACAGCATAGTTATCATCTTTGTTTATACACGTGCAAAACATGTCATCTCTCTGCTTTGTTTCAGGGTGATATGCCTGATGGCATGCACAAGTCTGCTCAAGGCTGTGAGACAAACCCAACATATATTGCAGCAAAGAAGGCAAAACATCTTGAAGATAGCGAGACAGCCCCAAAGTCTTGTCTTGATGCAGTGTTCAAGTTACTAGAGACTAGCAGTCAGACAAGCTAACAGAATTTGTTGTCTGAATCAGTTCGACTTCTTCAGTCCCAAGTTCTAGCAAAAAGGCATTCTACAACTCAACTTCGACTTGAAGTCCTATCTCTAAGAAAGATTGCGGAGAACACCAATGAGAACCTCATCGCTAAACAGCTACACCTGGAAGCTATGACCGACATGCTAGTCCGGTCTCAAAGCCTTGCTCAGCAGCTTGTGCAGCAGTTCCCCCGCAAGGCTAACCTTTCTTGAACTGTCTTGGAAATGGTCTCGGTTCAGTATTATTTTGTTACACTGCAATGGTGCCCAGTTTTTGTAATCTGCTTCTTCGTTGCGCTTTATGATCACTGGTGGAGAACTTCGATGCCCAGTGGATGTAATATACCTTAAATCCTTTATTGTATAGTATAGGTTTATTCTTAGTTACTATGTTGTAATTTCTTTATTGTATAGAGTAGGTTTGTTCTTAATTCCTACTAGTTACTGCCATCATTCGCTATCTAAAAAAAATCATATATAGTCGACCGGGCCGAAACATTCGACTCTAATGGGCCTGGTTTTTAGCGGGCCACAATTGGGCCGGCCTGCATCTTTCTTGGGCCCGAATGATTGGGGCCTTCACACATTGCGCCAGGCCCAAACTTACACCGGCCTATATTTTAGTTGGGCCTTTTGTTGACCCAGCGCTTAGTTTGGCCCAGGTAGCATTGGGCCATTAACAGGTTGAATATTGTACTAGCCTGTTACGGCCGAGATGAAACCACGGGCCTTTAGCACGCCAAAATGCATGTTGGGCCTCAATTTTCACTAGTCGTCGACGGGCCTTCAGCGGGCTGAAATGTAGACCGGGCCTTTTTGGCCCAACTAGCTCACGGGCCGTTACCAGGCCGAAACATATCTTGGGCCTTAGTTGGCCCACTGATATCATGGGCCTTTAAGAGGCCGAAAGCTTAGTACAGGCCTCAACAGCCCGAATTACGTGACACGCCTTTAACAGGCCCAAAGTCACGTTGGGCTTAACTGTTGCCACCTTTAGCACGCGCCGTTAGTGGGCCCGATGTCCCGTCGGACCATATATGGCCCATGGGCAGCACGGGCCATTCCCAGGCCGAAAGTCACACCGGGCTGAAATGGGCCCATGTCTACATCAGGCCTCTAACAGGCCGGAGGTCACTGGGCTGTAGTTGGCCCAAATATTCGGCGAACAATTAACGGGCCAGATCTGGCTTCGGGCCACAAGTGGGCCCAAATATTGGGCGAACAATTAACGGGCCAGATCTGGCTTCGGGGCTTAAATGGGCCCAAATATTGGGCGAACAATTCAGGGGCCAGATCTGGCTTCGGGCCGTAAATGGGCCTTTATTAAGCGGGCCGTTATTGGGCTGGCCCACTAGTACCTGATTAAGTACTACGGGCCTTTGACTGGGCCGGCCTTTTTAACCTATATGGGCCTCTATTGGGTCCAGCCACGTGTCGACGTATCATAGGCATGTCTCCTCCAATGGACGGGCGAAATCTGGCCCACTGACAAGCTGACAGGTGTTCCCTTCGGCCAATAAGAATTTTACACATGGAAATTTCCCATTGGTCCGGGCTGTTAACGGGTTATCTGATCCAAAACCCGACCCGACAGCTTAACGGTGTTCCGTTACGGTGGATGCCATGTGTCGATCACCCTTGACGAAAATACTTCTGTGACGCACGATTTATCGTCATGGAAGTGGACACTTCCGTGATGATAATTTTGGTAATGTCATAGAACACTTCTACGACAGCACAAGTATGACTGTCTTGATTCTGTCATAAAATCATCATGGATGTACATGCATGACAAAAAACGCGACCTACTGTGACAAACATGTATCATCACGGAAGTGTTTTTTTTGTAGTGTGAGTACGCCCTGGCATAGCTGTTTTCCTCTCATTTTTACATGATGTTTGAACCACGACATATTGCTAGAATATGAAAGCCATTGACTTAATTTTTTTAACTTGGGGTTTGATTATGACCACGGCAATGCAATTCTCTGGCTATGATATGTGTCACTGTTATAATAATCTTAATTCCACACATACTCTGAACATGATTGTATATTTTTGTCCTTTTGGTCTCCAATTTGATTTGTTGCAGCAGACGCAAATGTGCTGGCCTTCATAATTCCAGGACCTGGAAATATACAAGTTAATGGGTGGTGGTTTATCACTCGTTCAACTGGCGGTGGTCATTTGATGCTCATGCGCACGTACCAAATTGACCAAACCATTTCATCAAACCACATGCAGTACAATTCCTGGGGCGTTCGTGACTATGATGCCTATGGTTGCTTCATGTTCGAGAAAGATCCCATCTCTGTTGGGCCAGGCGTATTCAACAAGAGGCGGGTTTACAACCTCGGCAACCACTCCATGTTCCTCGGGGTCAATTATCTGATCATCCAACCAATCATCAATCATATCACTGGCGATGATTACCATGCTATGCAACTTCCATTTGCCAGGGGGAACTGTGTTTACACATCGTACCATGGGTTTCATGGATCACCATATCCAAATATTCGTCAACACAACTTGTTGCCAGATGATCATCATTGTGTGAAAGGCATCAAGCTTCCAAGTGGTGAATGGCTTTTCCAAACCCGACATGCGGCGATGTGGTTCATGCCAATGGCAAATATGCACAACTTGATTCATAGTGTTATCTGGACTGAGCCATGTATCCTGCTGCTGTAGTATGACCCTCTTTTGTTGGATATTACGTACTGTAGTTAGTTTGAAGGATAGATACTTTTTTGGGATCAAGTGCATCCTAACTCGATCACCTTGGTAGCATGTACTGACAATGATGATGGACTATATGTCAATTAGGCTTCAAGTGCGCACTTATTGGTGAAAATGTGGTCCAATGGGAATTATATTTTTTATTACTCATGTAGCCTACAAAGTCTGCCGCACACGCTTGTAACTTTGTACTCCATTTCAAAATGTGTACTAGTACTAGTAGTCCTCTCTACCGTATATTGGGCTACTCGTACTAGTACCTCCCTCCTGGATTATTGGTCCCCTTCGTAATTTGTGTCAAATTTTGACCATAAATTTAACTAACTAAATATTAATGCGTGTCACAAAAAATTATATCGTTGGATTCATATTTGAACATAGTTTCCAATGGTATAATTTTCGGTGACATGCATTGACATTTTGTTAGTTAAACCTATGGTTAAAATGTGACACTAAATACGACTAGTAAGTAGTATAGTAGTACTAGTATACGTCGGTCAAGTTATTCATCATGTCCTCACGTTGAATTGATGTGACAACACACTGCGCATGAGGTGACACAAGAGTCTCGGCGGCGTGTTCGGTTCACCAAAGTGAGCCTCACCCCTCTCGTAATACAACAACACTCTCACATTCTCTACAAAATCACTCTCCCATTCTCCCCCAATCTCCCTGCCTCCCAGCCACTGCCTTGTTCTGATCCATTTGGTACAACGAGCGATGAGCTACTAGAGCTGCTATACTTCACTGCAAGTAGTCAAAAGGAAGACGCTAAAAAAATCGATCTCAACAAGGATACTCTTCAAGCTAGCCGGATGAAGTAAGGAACCAGCGAGGCCGCTCCTGTGAGTATTCGTCCCGTCACCCTGTATGATGTTTTCGATCTTTATGGGGGTTTTCAAGTCTTTAGAGTCTGCATGTAGTAATGAAGCCGAGACCCCAGTTTGTTCGGGTATTGTGGACTTCAGATTTGGAGTACCACTTATTTGTCGAAATCTTTCATCATTTACTTAAAACAGTTCATTGATCATACGTTGAGTACCATTTAACTAGAATTAACCAATGCAAGTCCAAGAAGGATTGGCCGGTGCTGCCGGCTGGCGTCAAGTTTGATCCCACGAATCAGGAGCCGATCGAGCACCTTCACGCCAAAGTGAGTGCTGACAGCGCGAGATCTCACCCTCTCATCGATTTGCTCATACCAACCATCGACAGCGAGCACGGCATATGCTACACCCATCCTAAGAAACTTCCAAGTGAGACACCGATCAGCCGTCTACTTTCACAAACATATTCCTTTGTTTATACCTCTATTTTTCTTTTTAGTTGCAGACCTAGTGAAGCACTTACAATTTGACGGTTAATAAAAAGTGAAGCAAGTGACTGCAACATGCCAAAGATGTTACGAAAATGCCAACTATGTTCCCAAAAACCTGTATTCGCCAATACTACAGGTATCACACTGAGTGGCCTAAGCAAGCATTTCTTCCAGAGCAACCCCAAGGCGTTCAAAAGGGGCAAGCAGATGCGTCGCAAGATAAAGTTGGAGTGCGGCATGCACGCGATGTGGCACAAGACCGGCAATACCTTGGCAGTGATAGTCACCGGCCACCAGATGGGTAGCAAAAAGGTTCTGGTGCTGCACACCAACAAGAACTTTGAACTGCAGAGCACCAACTAGGTGATGCACCAGTACCAGCTTGGGGACCTGGAGCAAGAGAAGGAGCGGGAGCTGGTCATCTGCAAGATTTTCTACCAGACAAACACTAGGGCTAAGACTAAAAAGATTATAAGTTAGTTTGTATTGGTACTTGTACTAGCTGGTCGTCTGCAAGTTGGTATTCTTGTTAAGGATCTTTCGATATAAACTTGGCATTTGCTTCCAGCCATCATGTCGAGGGTCGACGTGGATATAAAGCTGAATCACTTGTTTCGAAACGAAATTTAAGGCACCTGATTTTTATTTAATGGGTAGCATAAGCACCTGTCGTTCGAAATCCCAGTTCTCCAAATTTTTTACATCTTCGAAGTACGCACAGGATCCATCCGGTTTCATAGGCTAATAGTTGGACGCAACACGTCGGAACTGGACTATGGCGTCCCAAGCCCAGCTGCAAATTGTTAAAAGAGAGGAGTGATAGATTTGGGCCTTCAAGTATAGTTAAGAGGGACCTCGATCGTGAAGCGCCTCCCATGGACTAAAAAAAGGTCTAGTCTGTTATTATTAGTTGAAATACGTAAAATATTCCATAATAAAAAAAATATGTTAAAGGTGATGAATTTAGTCTGGTTTCACTGAAAACCATCCGATTTGCATGAAATTCGTCTGTTGAACCACAATACGGCTGTCCATACAAAGCCTAACCGTACGGAACCAGCAGGTCCATGGTCGTACACAAGCAAGTGCATGCACTTATTATCACGAAGGAAAAATAATGTTGATGGCTGAGATGGTGAAACCCACGAAATTATCAATGTAGTCAATAAATGAGATAGTTCTGCAAGTACAGGCCGATAACTGGGATCCTGCAGGTATATTGTCTTTTCAGGTCGAGACAGGTTCAACTGGGTTGTTGACTGCCCAGGCTTGGTTTTGTTTTTAACATGCCCAACCCATGATGACAATGGGGCACAAAGATCTAGCAGGTATCAACTGGGTTGTAGACTGCCCAGGCTTGGTTATATTTTCTCTTAGAACATTCGTGGGCAGTTTTTTTACTGAAGAAAACTAACAGCCCACTTCTATTTTCCTCTTGAAACGCTACCTACTTCTGTTTTCTAATCTCTACCTATAGTTTTACTAGTTCATATACATGCATTATTATATTGAAAATACGTAAAGTTCCCTTTTCATCTTTACATCCTTATTTTTTGTTGTTGTTTTCCCTCCCAGCGTTGATTTTTTTACCACTGGTTTCCCCTAAAACAAACTCAATTGTCTCACGTCTTATTAGATTACAAAAATAAAACAATATTTTATTTCGCAAATCAATAAGTTCTTAAAACATAAATGTTTATCATTTCTGGATTAAAACAGTTCGGACTCCACTGAAATATGCAAACCTAGGTTGAACTTTTTAACCGTGGTCCTGGACAGAAAATGGGTCATAATAAATTTCTTAAGAATTAGCAAATGGCCTGCAAATTATTAAAAAAGTAAATAGCAAATGTACTCTATGTTGTCCGCCAAAGATTTGGAGGCTGACTTGTGGGCCTACTAAATTCATGCGTACACAAGGTTTCTCAAAAAAATTAAGTCAACAATCGACTCTACCAGCATCAGACCGTTAGATATCAATCCAACGACAATCGTGTTTCTTGAGTCTCTGATTTTCCTGCTCCAGCGGCCCAAACGAGCACCGGCAGAACCGCCTACTCCCGCCTCCTGTGGACGGTTGTGCTGCAGGGCAGGCCTCACAGCGGCACCATACTCGCATCCCCTGCTTGGTAATCCCTCTACTCACCCACACCTCTTGTTATTCTCCAGCGATGGCAGCCTCACACTGCAGCCGAACCAGTAAACCCTCGTACCCACTCCGCGTGGGAAACAACTGCCCAGTCTTCCTCGGCTCCGGGTCATTCCCTTACTTTCCCTCGTTGTCGTCCACTGCCTTGGTGCTCCCAACACGGCGTGGTCAACGAACGACATCCATCGGAAGAGGAATGTACATGGAGAGGCTGATAGCTGGGTCCACGGCCGCATGCACGGAAGTGCCTCCTTTTCTTTTTGCGAGTAGGAAGTGCCTCCTTATTACGAGCAAAATAATGATTCCTCCTGCTGACAGTGGGGACCCACCAGAAGGGCATCTGTATTTCACGAAAAAACAATCCCCCGCCGACAGCTTGGATCCACCAGCTATATCTTCGCACGCAAGGAAGTGCCTCCTTATTACACACAAAAGAATGAATACCCCCACTGCTAGGTGGGGGCCACCATATTTGGAGGCTGACATGTGGGCCTACTAAGTTGACGCGGACACAGGGCTTTGTCAACTTAGTCAATATAAACGATTCTTGTTGTAGTGATCGTACGATGTCCATCCAACGGTCGTCGTGCTTCTTCAACCTCTGGTCTTGTTGCTCCAGCCACCCAAACCAGTGCCGGTCGTGCCGCCTGCTCCTGCCTCCTGTGGCCGGCTGTGCTGCCACGCAGGTCTCACTGCCCCACCCTACTCCCATTGCTGGCCTGGCCATCCCTGTACTCACCCAGACCTCCTGTTATTCTCCGGTGATGGCAGCCGAACCAATAAACCCTCGTACTCCCCTCCGTGTGGGAAACAACTGCCTAGTCTTCCCCTTCTCCGGGTCATTCCCATCCTAGGCCTCGTTGTCCTCCACCGCCTTGGTGCTCTCGGTGCAGCGTGGTCAATGTGGTCAAGGAACGACTTCCATCGGAAGAGGACTGTACATGGAGAGGCTAACAGCTGGGTCCATGGTCACAGCAAGGAAGTGCCTCCTTATTATGCGCAAAATAATTATTCCTCGACCTCACAGCGGGGCCCCGCCAGAAGGGACTCTGTATTTTGTGAAAAAACATTTTCCCCCTGACAGCTAGGAATCACCAGCTACATCTTTGCACGCAAGGAAGTGCGTCCATATTATGGGAAAAAATGATTCTTCCCACTGAAAACTGGGACGCATCAGTTATATCTTCGCACGCAAGGGAGTGCCTCCTTATCCTCCCTGACAGTTGGGACCCATCCGGTCGAAGCGTACATAGTGTTGTCTGTCTGGTCGCGAACGTGTACGTACGTACTAGTCGATCGGTCTCTCTGCAAGTATGAACCGTGGCCGAGTAAGTAGCGACACCTGTCGTAGTATAGCACCCGACGTAGCAGTTTACGCAGTCCCCTATAAATCATGTACACAGACATACATCCACAGGGCAAAACATTCCGTCCGTGTACATACATACGAGTGGGGTCTCGAACGCATACTCGCGCATACGGAGGTCCATGGCTCGTGTACATGGAGAGGTAACGAATGGCAGCAACGGCATCATGTTCATCGGGCAGGCAACCGGCTGGGTCGGAACGGAGAAACAATGTCATGTTCATCAGGAGGCAACAGAATGGATCAGAATGCGTCCTGTTCAACAGGAGCCAACCGGCTTGGACGGAATAGATGAAACGGGGTCTTGTGTACTGCAAAACGGAGGAAACGGACTTGTGTTCGAGAGCCTACGGTCAAAACAGGGTGCTGTTGCTCGGCAGGGTTGTGGCGTACCGCAAAACGGAGGAAACAGGCTTGTGTTAGAGCGCCTACAGTCAAAACAGGGTCCTGTTCATCGGGAGGGGTGTGGTGTACTGCAAAACAGGACTCCACGGGCTACTGTTCATCCACCATCTACTACCTTGCTCCAATCTCCATGGGCTATTATTCATCCACCGTCGACATCGTCCAGTCTCCACCAGCTACTGTTCATCCACCGTCGACTTCCTCCTGCCTCCACCAGCTACTGTTCATCTACTGCCGACTTCCTCCTGCCTCCACCAGCTACTATTCATCCACGGGCTACTGTTCATCTAGCCTCCACTGTCTACAGTTCAACCAGCCCTCCACGGGGGCATGTTCATCCACCCCACCTACTCGATCGGGGTCCTGTTCATCCAGCAGCAACGGCCTACTACTACCACGGGGTCCTGTTCATCCAACCCCCACCAGGAACTATTCATCCAATCCCCAACAAAGTTCACCATTCATCAAGAGGCAACTGGTTCGATCGGCTTCAGTTAGCAGCAGTAGCAAAGTAATCGCTCAGGTTCAGTTAACAACCAAGGGATCGATCGCTCGGGTTCAGTAACGCAGCTAGTGCAAGCGCTCGGGTTCAGTAAGTGAACACCTCGCTCGGGTTCAGTTAGAGCCCAACGCCTCGCACACATGCGCGTATGTGTACAAGAGAAACGCACAAACCTCCGTGCATCGCTCGGCCCCGACCACCCATCGTAACCAGGAACTCCCCGATATTTTCCTCACCCTCGCTTGTACCACGATTTTTTCCATCATGGACGACCGAAAGAATGTCATGTAGGTGCGTCCCCGGCCCGCCAGGATGAAAAGCCCATTTTCTGTCATTATTTTTTGTCATAGAAGTAGGAGCCCACCACATCTATGGTGATACGTGTTTTTTCACAATTATTGTCATAGAAGTTCATAAGCATGACAGGAAAAAATTCGTTCGGGCCAAAATGTCACGGATGTGTCCTTTTTGTAGTGCCCTTTCCTCTTCAAGGGAAAAATCAGCGCAAGCTCAAGAAGTAGCAGTGATGCACCATACTTTTTTGGCACTAGAATAATAGGAACAATACAAGGACTAAGGGATTTACGTATATAACATTTGTCGAGCAGCTCCTGTACTTGACGTATAATCTCCTTCGTCTGCTCCGGATTGGTATGGTATGGCACACGGTTGGGCAGTGATGCACCGGCAATTAGGTCAATATAATGCTCAATCCCTCAAATAGGTGGTAATCCTGGGGGCATGTCTCGTGGGAAGACGTTAGCGAACTCCTGCAAAATGTTAGCGACAGCACAGTCAAAGAGAAAGGCACATCCTTGAATGAAAATAATGCCTCTTTGCACATAAAAGCATAGCAAACATATTTGCTAAAATCTAGATCGTAAATATCAGATTTGGTGGCAAGTAAACATCCACTTTTCAATGTAATTTCGGAGGCAACACCTAGATGATGTTTTTTTGGAAAGCTTAGATGATGGTTTGTTATTAGCCTTCATTTGTTCCTCAAATTCTTTTTTGACAATCTGACTTTCACTCTTGTGTTGCTCCTATTTTGCTTTACTAGCTCTATGAATATCACCTTTTCAAATCTGGTCACGAGACACCAGAAGCAAAGTAATATCACTATCCTTATAAACAAGATTATACTGATTCTTCATACCATGGTGTACAGAATTGTAATCGAATTGCCATGGTCTATAAAGTAATAGAGAGCATGCTTGCATGGGTACCACATCACAATCAACATAATCAGCATATGTAGCAATACTAAAATGCACACGAATACGTGTTACCTTGACCTTGCCATTGTTGTTGAACCATAGTATGTAGTAAGGATGAGGATGTGGTTTGGTGGTGAGAGACAGCTTCTCCACCATCTCTATTCTAGACAAGTTGTTGCAACCACCTACATCTATGGTGACGCGTGAGAACCCACAAGTATAGGGGATCGCAACAGTTTTCGAGGGTAGAGTATTCAACCCAAATTTATTGATTCGACACAAGGGGAGCCAAAGAATATTCTCAAGTATTAGCAGTTGAGTTGTCAATTCAACCACACCTGGATAACTTAGTATCTATAGCAAAGTATTTAGTATCAAAGTAGTATGATAGTAATGGTAACAGTGGCAAAAGTAAAGATAGCGGTTTTGTAGTAATTGTAATAGCAGCAACGGTAAAGTAAATAAGCAATGGACAATATGTGAAAAGCTCGTAGGCATTGGATCAGTGATGGATAATTATGTCGGATGTGGTTCATCATGTAATAGATATAACATAGAGTGACATAGAACTAGCTCCAGTTCATCAATGTAATGTAGGCATGTATTCCGAATATAGTCATACGTGCTTATGGAAAAGAACTTGCATGACATCTTTTGTCCTACCCTCCCGTGGCAGCGGGCTCCTAATGGAAACTAAGGGATATTAAGGCCTCCTTTTAATAGAGTACCGGACCAAAGCATTAACACATAGTGAATTCATGAACTCCTCAAACTACGGTCATCACCGAGAAGTATCCCGATTATTGTCACTTCGGGGTTGTCGGATCATAACACATAATAGGTGACTATAGAGTTGCAAGATAGGATCAAGAACTCACACATATTCATGAAAACATAATAGGTTCAGATCTGAAATCGTTGCACTCGGGCCCTAGTGACAAGCATTAAGCATAGAAAAGTCATAGCAACATCAATCTCAGAACATAGCGGATACTAGGGATCAAGCCCTAACAAAACTAACTTGATTACATGGTAAATGTCAACCAACCCATCACCGTCCAGCAAGCCTATGATGGAATTACTCACGCACGGCGGTGAGCATCATGAAATTGGTGATGGAGGATGGTTGATGATGACGACGGCGACAAATCCCCCTCTCTGGAGCCCCAAACGGACTCCAGATCAGCCCTCCCTAGAGAGATTAGGGCTTGGCGGCGGCTCCGTATCGTAAAACGCGATGAAACTTTCTCTCTGATTTTTTTCTCCTCGAAAGCAAATATATAGAGTTGGAGTTGAGGTCGGTGGAGCTCCAGGGGCCCACAAGGCAAGGGGCGCGCCCAAGGGGAGGGGGCGCGCCCCCACCCTCGTGGACAGGGTGTGGGCCCCCTGGCCTTGATTCTTTTGCCAGTATCTTTTATATTTTCCAAAAATAATCTCTGTGGAGTTTCAAGTCATTCCAAGAACTTTTGTTTCTGCAAAAAAAATAACACCATGGTAGTTCTGCTGAAAACAGCGTCAGTCCGGGTTAGTTTCATTCAAATCATGCAAGTTAGAGTCCAAAACAAGGGCAAAAGTGTTTGGAAAAGTAGATACGTTGGAGACGTATCAACTCCCCCAAGCTTAAACCTTTGCTTGTCCTCAAGCAATTCAGTTGATAAACTGAAAGTGATAAAGAAAAACTTATACAAACTCTGTTTTCTCTTGTTGTAAATATGTAAAGCTAGCATTCCAGTTTCCAGCGAAGATTATGAACTAACCATATTCACAATAAAACTTAGGTATCATGTTTACTCATATCAAATGGCATAATCAACTAGCGAGCAATAATAATAAATCTCGGATGACAACACTTTCTCAAAACAATCATAATATGATATAACAAGATGGTATCTCGCTAGCCCTTTTTGAGACCGCGGAACATAAATGCAGAGCACCTTTAAAGATCAAGGACTGACTAAACATTGTAATTCATGGTAAAAGAGATCCAGTCAAGTCATACCCAATATAAACTAATAGTAACACATGCAAATGACAATGTGCTCTCCAGCGGGTGATTTTTAATAAGAGGGTGATGACTCAACATAAAAGTAAATAGATAGGCCCTTCGCAGAGGGAAGCAAGGATGTGTAGAGGTGCCAGAGCTCGATTTTAAAATAGAGAGGAATAAAATTTTGAGTAGTATACTTTCACTATCAACGTAACAACTATGAGATCTCGAAATCTTCCATGCTACATACATTATAGGTGGTTCCCAAACAGAATGGTAAAGTTTATACTCCCCCACCACCAACAGCATCAATCCATGGCTTGCTCGAAACAACGAGTGCCTCCAACTAGCAATAGCCCTGGGGGAGTTTTGTTTAATTATTTCGATTTGCATTGATCTTTTTTATCATGGGACTGGGCATCCTGGTTACTAGCCATTTTCTCGTGAATGAGGAGCGGAGTCCACTCCTCTTGAGAATAACCCACCTAGCATGGAAGATACAGACAGCCCTAGTTGAAACATGAGCTGCTCGAGCATACAAAACAGAACTTCATTTGAAGGTTTGGAGTTTGTCACATACAAATTTACTTGGAACGGCAGGTAAATACCGCATATAGGAAGGTATGGTGGACTCATATGGAATAACTTTGGGGTTTATGGAGTTTGGATGCACAAGCAGTATTCCCGCTTAGTACAGGTGAAGGATAGCAAAAGACTGGGAAGCGACCAACTAAGAGAGCGACAACAGCCACGAACATGCATTAAAATTAATCAACACTGAGTGCAAGCATGAGTAGGATAGAATCCACCATGAACATAAATATCGTGAAGGCTATGTTGATTTTGTTTCAACTACATGCGTGAACATGTGCCAAGTCAAGTCACTCGAATCATTCAAAGGAGGATACCACCCTGTCATACCACATCACAACCATTTTAATAGCATGTTGGCACGCAAGGTAAACCATTATAAGCTCCTAGCTAATTAAGCATGGCATAAGCAACTACAATCTCTAATGTCATTCCAAACATGTTTATTCATAATCGGCTGAATCAGGAACGATGAACTCATCATATTTACAAAAACAAGAGAGGTCGAGTTCATACTAGCTTTTCTCATCTCAATCAGTCCATCATATATCATCATTATTGCATTTCACTTGCACGACCGAATGGTGTGTAAAATAATAATAGTGCATGTGCATTGGACTAAGCTGGAATCTGCAAGCATTCAATTCAAGAGAGAAGACAAAGTAATATGGGCTCTAAGTTAAATCAACAATCATGCATATGAGAGCCACTAACCATTTTTCATTATGGTCTTCTCCTCTCGACCCCCAAAGGAAAGAAAAGAAATAAAACTATTTACACGGGAAAGCTCCCAACAAGCAAAAGAAGAACGACAAATCTTTTTGGGTTTTCTTTTAACTGCTACTACAAGCATAGAAATTAAACTAATTTTTTTTTCTTAAGGTTTATTAAATACACAAGAAGAAAGCTAGAAAAAGGAAATTATACTAGCATGGACAATACAATGAAAACGTATGAGCACCGACAACTAGAATAAGTGTGTGAACAATGGATAATACAATGAAAACGTATGAGCACCGACAACTAGGATAAGTGTGTGAACATGAATGTAATGTCGGTGAGAAATACGTACTCCGCCAAGTTTAAGCTTTTGGCCTAAGTTGGTCTATGCCCAAGGACCACGGCTACTCTCCCCGGTGTACTGAGGAGTGTCATCTGGATACCACTAGCTGGCGATCTCCTCCAGATCCCACTGATAATAGGATGGACGATAAGGATCCAGTGGCGGTTCCAGCTCAAGCTCTGGAGCTGATGTCTGGCCTCGGTGCGCGTACACGGCCGACGGCAAGACGAGGTTAGGACCTGCAGTTAAATCAAACAAAGAAGGTGCAGGCAGGGTAATAATTTCATTGTGTTTCTTATTAAATCTCAGGTTATACAAAAGCATATTATCATCATTGTCAACAATAAATTCATGCACTACCATGCTCCTATAATCTAAAAAGGTAGGGGGCAGCAGTGTCTCTTCTTTCTCATAATGCCTAATGGGTATCTCAAAATGTTTAGCAAGGCGTGCAACATAGATACCTCCAATGATGGGGCCCTTTGTACGTTTTAGACTTAATCGTTTAGCAATAACGGCACCCATACTAAAAGTGTTATCACCGAATAAGGCATGAAACAGAATAATAATATCAGAACACTGTGGTTTCCACAATTTCCGTGACCAATTAAGCATCGACTAGCAAATATAGCAAAGTAGCGTAAAACAGGGAAATGTGTGATAGTTATTCTCGCATCGGAACCTTCCTCGATTCCCCTACCGTAATAGTATGAATAAAACCATCCACATCTTTAGGATGTGGTTCATCTAAGATGCCCTTGAAGGGTATTCTACAAGCCGCGCAAAAATTATGTAATTACATTTCCTTAGCCTCATCATATAAATGAAAAGATACTGAAGGAGGCGAATTCTTAGGATAATAGTAAAAGTTTTGCACGAAAGTATTGGTAAGTAAGAGACATTGTTCGATCCGGTCATGGAGGAAGTCGGTAAGGGCCGCATTTTTAGCCAAAGAATAAAAGTCTTCATAAATTCCGGTTGCTCTCAAGAAATGATCACAAGGCCACTCACACGGCCTTACTTCCGCTATGCGAGGAAGATTATACTTGGCATTTTCCTTCTCCTTAGCTTGTTTATCTTTGGAGCCTTGGCTAGAAGAACCCCTCAAGAACAATCTCTTCATCTTTTTTTGAAAATTTCTGAAATTTTTAGTAACTCAAAATAAAAGTGAATCAAACTCAGTAAAACTGATATCAACTACTCCCACAAGTGCCTAGAGCCTATATCATGCATTAGAATTAGTTGGGACCTCATAAATTTGGCATGCAAGCTCAAGAACAGGGTTACCTAGGCAGCAAAAATTTGCAATGAATAAAGCACTAGAACAAAAACTAATTGGACCATTGAAGGAGTCATATACCAAGGAACAATCTCCCAAAGCAGTTTTGTGAATGGAGCTTTGAGCAAGGAGATCGAAAATCGCAGCAAAATGAGCTAGAACTCGTGCTTGAGCTGGATGGGGTTTTTTTGGGAGGAAGATGGAGTGTGTGGGTGCAGGAATAAGTGGAGGGGGGCCATCATGGGCCCACGAGGAAGGGGCGCCCAGTAAGAGTGGGCGCGCCCTGGACCCTCGTGGCCAGGTGCTTGCTCCCCCTGCTGTGTTCTCAGTGCCTAAAATCCTCAAATATTCCATAAAAATCATAGTAAATTTGCAGGGCATTTGGAGAACTTTTATTTTCGGGATATTTTTTATTGCATTGATAATTTAGAAAACAGATAGATAATACTAGTTTTGCTTTATTTATTCTAAACAATAGAAAGTAAAAAGAGGGTACAGAAGGTTGTGCCTTCTAGTTTCATCCATCTCATGATCATCAAAAGGAATCCACTAACAAGGTTGATCAAGTCTTGTTAACAAACTCATTCCAAATAGCATGGAACCGGAGAAATTTCGAATAACACTAGGTTGCCTCAACGGGGATATGAACATCCCCAATAATAAGAATATCATATTTTTTCTTGACAGTAGGAAGAGGAAATTCCAAACCTCCAATAATGATAGTTGGAATTTTTCCAATAGAATTAATACTATGAACTTGAGGTTGTTTCCTCGGGAAGTGTACCATATGCTCATTACCATTAACATGAAAAGTGACATTGCCTTTGTTGCAATCAATAACAGCCCCTACAGTATTCGAAAAGGGTCTACCAAGGATAATCGACATACTATCATCCTCAGGAATATCAAGAATAACAAAGTTCGTTAAGATAGTGACATTTGCAACCACAACAGGCACATCCTCACAAATACCAACAGGTATAGCAGTTGATTTATCAGCCATTTGCAAAGATATTTCAGTAGGTGTCAACTTATTCAATTCAAGTGTACGATATAAAGAGAGAGGCATAACACTAACACCGGCTCGAAGATCACATAAAGCAGTTTTAACATAGTTTCTTTTAATGGAGCATGGTATAGTTGGTACTCGTGGGTCTCCAAGTTTCTTAGGTATTCCACCTTTAAAAGTATAATTAGCAAGCATGGTGGAAACTTCAGCTTCTGGTATCTTTCTTTTATTTGTAATGATATCCTTCATATATTTAGCATAAGGATTTACTTTAAGCATATCAGTTAAGCGCAAACGTAAGAAGATAGGTCTAATCATTTTAGCAAAGCACTCAAAATTCTCATCACCCTTTTTCTTGGATGGCTTAGGAGGAAAAGGCATGGGTTTCTGAACCTATGGTTCTCTTTCTTTACCGTGCTTCCTAGCAACAAAGTCTCTCTTATCATAATGTTGATTCTTTGATTGTGGGTTATCAAGATCAATAGCAGGTTCAATCTCTACATCATTATCATTGCTAGGTTGAGCACCAACATGAACATTATCATTAACATTATCACGAGGTTTTATGTTCATCACCAGATTGTGTTTCAGCATCGGAAATAGAAATATCATTGGGATTCTTAGGTGTGTCTATAACAGGTTCACTAGAAGCATGCAAAGCCCTATTGTTTTTCCTTTTCTTCTTTTTAGAAGGACTAGGTGAATCTAAATTATTTCTCTGAGAATCCTGCTCGATTCTCTTAGGGTGGCCTTCGGGATACAAAGGTTCCTGAGTCATTCTACCAGTTCTGGTAGCCACTCTAACAGCAAAGTCATGTTTATTATTTAATTCATCGAGCAAATCACTTTGAGCTTTAAGTACTTGCTTAGCTTGAGTAGTAACCATAGAAGCATATTTGCTAATGAGTTTAAGTTCACCTTTAACTCTAGCTGTATAATCACACAAGCGCCCAATCTTGTGAGCATTACTCTTTAATTCTCTACCAACATAAGCGTTTAAACTTTCTTGTCTAGCCATAAAGTCATCAAATTCATCCAAACATTGGCTAGGAAACTTAGTAGACGGGATTTCAACTTTATCATATCTATACAGAGAATTTACGTTTACTACGTGTCGGGTTATCAACACCATGTGCTTCTTCATCAGGCGGTATATTAAGACCATGTATTTCTTCAATAGGAGGTAAATTCTTAACATCTTCAGCTTTAATACCTTTCTCTTTCACAGATTTCTTTGCCTCTTGCATATCTTCAGGACTGAGAAATAGAACTCCCCTTTTCTTCGGAGTTGGTTTAGGAATAGGTTCAGGAGTTGGCTCAATTGGCTCAGGAATTGGCTCAGGGAGAATCCAATTATTTTCATTAGTCAACATATTATTCAATAGCAATTCAACTTGGTCGACTGTTCTTTCCCTGAAACAACCAGCACAACTATCCAAGTGGTCCTTGGAAGCATCAGTTAGTCCATTATAGAAGATATCAAGTATTTCATTTTTCTTAAGAGGATGATCAGGCAAAGCATTAAGTAATCGGAGAATCCTCCCCCAAGCTTGTGGGAGACTCTCTTCTTCAATTTGCACAAAATTATATATTTCCCTCAAGGCAGCTTGTTTCTTATGAGTGGGGAAATATTTAGCAGAGATGTAATAAATCATATCCTGGGGACTACGCACACAACCAAGATCAAGAGAATTAAACCAAGTTTTAGCATCACCCTTTAATGAGAATGGAAATATCTTAAGGATATAATAATAGCGAGACTTCTCATCATTAGTGAACAGGGTGGCTATATCATTCAATTTAGTAAGATGTGCCACAACAGTTTCAGATTCATAGCCATAAAAAGGATCAAACTCAGCCAAAGTAATTATCTCAGGATCAACAGAGAATTCATAATCCTTATCAGTAACAAAGATAGGTGAAGTAGCAAAAGCAGGGTCATATTTCATTCTAGCATTCAGAGATTGCTGCTTCCATCTAGCTAATAACTTCTTAAGATCATATCTATCATTGCAAGCAAGAATAGCTCTAGCAGCTTCTTCATCCATAACATAACCCTCTGGAACAACATGCAATTCATACTTAGGGAGAGAACCTTCATCATAACTATCATCAATAATTTCATCTTCAATAATTTCATCTTCAATAATTTCATTCTCTCTAACCCCTAGCAAGTTGTTCATCTAGAAATTCACCTAATGGCAAAGTAGTATCAAGCATAGAAGTAGTTTCATCATAAGTATCATGCCTAGCAGAAGTGGCATCATCAATAACATGTGACATATCAGAATTCGTAGCAGTAGCAGGTTTAGGTGTCGCAAGCTTACTCCAAACAGAAGGACAATCTAGTGCAGAGCTAGATGGCAGTTCCTTACCTCCCCTCGTAGTTGAGGGAAAAATCTTAGTTCTTTTGTCTTTCAAGTTCCTCATATTGATCAACAGATATAAATCCCAAGTGACTCAAAGAATAGAGCTATGCTCCCGGCAACAGCGCCAGAAAATAGTCTTGATAACCCACAAGTATAGGGGATTGCAACAGTTTTCGAGGGTAGAGTATTCAACCCAAATTTATTGATTCAACACAAGGGGAGCCAAAGAATATTCTCAAGTATTAGCAGTTGAGTTGTCAATTCAACCACACCTGGATAACTTAGTATCTGCAGCAAAGTATTTAGTAGCAAAGTAGTATGATAGTAATGGTAACAGTGGCAAAAGTAACGATAGCAGTTTTGTAGTAATTGTAACAGCAACAAGGGTAAAGTAAATAAGCAAAGCACAATATGTGAAAAGCTCGTAGGCATTGGATTAGTGATGGATAATTATGTCAGATGCGGTTCATCATGTAACAGTTATAACATAGGGTGACACAGAACTAGCTCCAGTTCATCAATGTAATGTAGGCATGTATTCCGAATATAGTCATACGTGCTTATGGAAAAGAACTTGCATGACATCTTTTGTCCTACCCTCCCGTGGCAGCGGGGTCCTAATGGAAACTAAGGGATATTAAGGCCTCCTTTTAATAGAGTACCGGACCAAAGCTTTAACACATAGTGAATACATGAACTCCTCAAACTACGGTCATCACCGAGAAGTATCCCAATTATTGTCACTTCGGGGTTGTCGGATCATAACACATAATAGGTGACTATAGACTTGCAAGATAGGTTCAAGAACTCACATATATTCAAGAAAAAATAATAGGTTCAGATCTGAAATCATGGCACTCGGGCCCTAGTGATAAGCATTAACCATAGCAAAGTCATAGCAACATAAATCTCAGAACATAGTGGATACTAGGGATCAAACCCTAACAAAACTAACTTGATTACATGGTAAATGTCATCCAACCCATCACCGTCCAGCAAGCCTATGATGGAATTACTCACGCACGGCAGTGAGCATCATGGAATTGGTGATGGAGGATGGTAGATGATGACGACGGCGACGAATCCCCCTCTCCGAAGCCCCCGAACGGACTCCAGATCAGCCCTCCCGAGAGAGGTTAGGGCTTGGCGGCGGCTCCGTATCGTAAAACACAGTGAAACTTTCTCTCTGATTTTTTTGTCCGTGAAAGCAAATATATAGAGTTGGAGTTGAGGTCAGTGGAGCTCCAGGGGGCCCACAAGGCAGGAGTGCACGCCCAGGGGGATGGGGCGCGCCCCCACCCTCGTGGACAGGGTGTGGGTCCCCTGGCCTTGATTCTTTCGACAGTATTTTTTATATTTTCCAAAAATAATCTCCGTGGAGTTTCAGGTCATTCTGAGAACTTTTGTTTCTGCACAAAAATTACACCATGGCAGTTCTGCTGAAAACAACATCAGTCCGGGTTAGTTTCATTCAAATCTTGCAAGTTAGAGTCCAAAACAAGGGAAAAAGTGTTTGGAAAAGTAGATACATTGGAGACGTATCAACGCGAACAAAACATTCCTTCACAACTCCCTTTGTATGGAACAAATTGTGCCTTTGATTTTTCTTAGCTTGTGTTACTTGCACACTCAAGACATGTTGAGCAACTAAACTTTCATACCTGTTAGCGTCTTCAGCAGCCATGTGTTGCGTCTCTTGTTCAGAATCATCTCCACCGTGTTCATCACTTGTAATAAGAGCTAAAGTCTCCTCATCATAGTCACTAGTGGACTCATACCCACCATCTTCAGTAACAATCATCGCATGCGGAGATGGGCATTTTCTCGCATAGTGACCTACACCCTTGCAACGATGACATATAACATCATGTGTTTTCCCTATTGATGCCATGGCTGAAGAAGAGCTCTGTGCGGGACCGGATGGTGTGCTCTTCGCGGATGGTGGCGGTGGTGCTTGTTTTCTTATATCATGGTTGGAGTTGGTAGAGAGTAGGCGTTGATGCGGTAGGATGTGTGGAAGTAGAAGATGTACATGGTGTCCACGATGAAGATTGACCTGCAAAAAAATTAGTTCGCGCCAATGCATGTCGATCCTGCACTTCACGTTCAGCTCCGCAAGCAAGATGGAATAAGCGAATGATACTGTTATAATCCTTATACTCTAAAATGATCTGAATATCTCAATTTAATCCACCCATAAAATATGCAAATATAGATTCATTATCCTCAACAATACCACATCTAATCGTGCCTGTTTGTAATTCCTGATAATATTCCTCTACATAATTTTTTCCTTGTCAACGGCTGCAACTTTTTGAGTAATTCGTGTTGATAATATAGTGGAACCCAACAAGTATGCATAGCAGTTTTCAAAGCAGCCCAAGTAGTTGGGATGTTATCATGATATAATCTACAATGTTCAGACCACCAAACACAAGCAAAACTAGTGAATGGACAAACAACAGCAGCAACACGTCTATCCTCGGGATATTATAAACATGTAAAACATTCTTCGGTTTCTAACTCCCAAGTAAGATATACATCAGAAACATATCTACCCTCAAATGGAGGAATATTCAATTTTAGCTTGGGAACATGGTCATGATCTTGTACCGGAGGTGCTGGTGTAGCCCTACCGTCACGATTATATGCATGTGGATGACCTAGCGGTGGTGCTCGTGGTTGCACGTAGTTCTGATTTTGCACAACCTCATCCTCGTAATCACCCTCGTAATCATCCTCCTCCTTGGCAGTACCAGCAGGAGCCACAGAAGCAGTAGCAACACCATAATGTTGTCCTTCCTCAAGAGGAACATGCTTCGCACGTCCTACTAGATCATAACATGGACGTGGTTTTTGTTGTTGTTGCAATGATGCAGCAGGGGCAGCAGGTGGTGGTAGACGCGGGAGCACTTCAGCGAACTTGGCATCCAATTTGGTTTCAATTGTCTTCTCAATGTCATCTATACTCTCCAGTGCCTTTCCAAAGCTGCTCATCATGTCTTGTACCTGTTCACCCAACATTTGCGAAAATTTATCATGTAACGGTTCGTCATGTTCTCCCACTCAGTCTCGTCGTCTTGTGATCCTGTCATGGTTAGCAGCAATAGAAACACACAAGAATATTATCCTACAGACTACTAGGAAGTGGTGGTGGTGGAGTGGTGGAGTGTCACAAATCCGTTAAGCAGATCCAAAATTCTTACCAGTTCTTACCAACCAGCAGGCGGTGATTGGCAACCGTTGCACTAAACTCTCAAAGCTTGGATAGAGAGATTGCGAGGTGGTGTCAAATGCACGACGTAGATGTATGTGGAGCTCTGAAGGCTTATAATATGGTAGCAAAAAGGGTCAGCAATAAACAATTCAGAGATGCAAAGTTGAATAACCGCTCAATGACGGTACTGTCTTGGTCCTAGGCAAGACAATGCTAGAGACGCGAGCCTAGAACACTAACAAAATCACGGAGCTGCACGTAAACAAGGCAGAAGCACACTCTAAATCCTTTTTTCACCCTTTTCACTTTTTGGCCTCTTTCCGTTTCTCTGCAACAATTTTTTTTCGAAAAAGTCTAGAAATGATCTAAAAACTGCCTAGCCATAATTTTCCAGACTTAGTTTTTTAGAATGGAACTAGTTTTCTTCTACGGGTGGCACGAAAGTTGGGAGTCCGATTTGGTGATGACTCGTACTATACATGATCTGGAAATCAATAATAGAGAAGTAAATATTGGACTCGGAATAGGATTGGTGACGGAGATGAATCTGGTGGAACTCATACTGGTGGCGGATATATCTAGGGGTGGTGGAACACGGATCAAAGGATCGATATGGTTGACTAGGGGGGTGAATAGGCAACTACCAATTTTTAGCTTTTATTTACAAATTAGGTATAGCAACAAATAGGTTGTCTAGATGTGCAACTAAGTGAGCAACCTATATGATGCTAACAACAACTACAACAAGTGCAAGCAAGGGATACAACACAAGTAAAGCTTGCACAAAGTAAAGGTAAGAGATAACCACAACGGGAGCCGGAGAAGCTGAGGATGTGTTACTGAAGTTCCTTCCCTTTGAGGGGAAGTACGTCTTTGTTGGAGGAGTGTGGAGGCACAATGCTCCCCAAGAAGCCACTAGGGCCACTGTATTCTCCTCATGCCCTCACACAGTGCGAGATGTCGTGATTCCACAAGTGGTGCCCTTGAAGGCAGCGACCGAACCTTTACAAACAAGGTTGGGGAAATCTCCACAACTTGATTGGAGGCTTGCAACAACACCACGGGGCTTCACCAAAATGGAATGTGGCTCTGAGGTGACCTCAACCATCTAGGGTGCTCAAACACCCAAGAGTAACAAGATCAGCAAGGGATTATTGGGGGGAATCAAATTTATCTTGGTGGAAGTGTAGATCAAGGCCTTCTCAACCAATCCCTAGAAAATCAACGAGTTTGAATGGCTAGGGAGAGAGATCGGGTGAAAATGAGCTTTAGAGCAACAATTGAGTTTTGGGGAGGAAGAGGTAGGTCTTCTTGGGGAAGAAGACCCCCATTATGCACCTCTCAGCCCGCAAGCAAGCGGTACTACCACTCCAGGCACGGTACTACCAACCTAGGAGCGGTACTACTGCTCCTTACAGGATGCACAGGAGATACGAAGAACAGGGGAGAAAACAGAGGAACGGGCGGTGGTCGCCGCGGTAGTAGGGGCGGTACTACCGCCGATAGGCGGTACTATCGCTTCTACTACCGCTGCTAATACCGCCTATTTTCCAAAGGCTAACAGGTAGCATGTTAGAGACCCTGAGGTACTACCGTAAAACTCGACACAAAAAATCAAGGCCCCAACCACGGGCAGTAGTATGAGCGGTATTACCGCCTATAAGCGATACTACAGCTGCTGCCCGCGGTACTACCGCTTGCAGCTCTCCTCCCCTTCTTTGGCACAAAGAAAGGACAACTCCAAGAAGGCAGAAAGTGGCGATGGGTTCAATATGAGTGTGTATGTATTGATTCCACCCAAACCTTTTTGACATGGACCCCTATTGGTAGTACGGTTTTCCCTACGACTCAAGTCCACCAGAAAAGAAACACGAGAAATAAGACTATATTCACTCTGAAACTCCGAGGGGCACAAATCGTCTTGTGCCATACGCTTGATAGTCTGAGATGCTCAATGCACATGATTAGTCCCCAAGCACATTGTCATCAATCACCAAAACTACTTAGGGAGAAATATTCCCTAACAATCTCCCCCTTTTGGGTGGATTGATGACAACGTGAGATTTGCACAAAGGATATAGCAAAAAGAGGTGTGCAACCCCAAAATCTACAAAATATAGATGTGTGCACTATTTTAGATATGCTTTTGGAATGAAAAATACACACATATAGGATCCATACTCCCCCTATATTATACTTGCATAATCATAATAAGATGAAGGAAGGCAAATAATATCATGTGAGCATATGGATAAGAATAAGCATAAGATACATCTCACAAGCGATAGATAACATAAAGTACTTGACATAAAAAGATAGAGATAGGATAGCTCATATGTCTCATACCATATGGTCTCGAACACACAGGACAACCACAACCAAAGCAAACGAAAGACTTCAAACGAGAGAGGAAAAGGCAAATAAGAGAAACACACACGCTCGACTGAAGACGCACTGCAAATCCCTACATTCTATCCCCCTTTGGCATCGAGACACCAAAAGGGTAGAGAGGACACCTAAGAAAGACGGTGGTAGCAACACTCCAGGACATCACCAATCAAGCTCCTCCTCCTTGTCAGACTCCTCTATAGCAGGTGAAGGGCCTCCAGTGCCATAGTCAGAATCGGTCCACGGACAGTGCACACGGATCCAAGCCTCCTCATCAGTGATCCTCTCCCCAGAGCCATCTGAAACAGTGAGGCCAACCTGCCTCATAATGGCCTTGTCGCGACAACTAGCCTTCTTTGCAGCAACATGAGCCTTATATTGTCCCATGGCCTGAAGGCAAAACAACTTCTTCATCTTATGCTTGAGCTTCTTAGCCCAAGAGGGCTCCTCTGATGGCTCATAGTCTGGCTCATCATCATCGTCATCCGACCTAACTGTGTCATGATCTGGAGGAGTAGGAGTTGTCATTCCCCACTTCTCCTTCTGCCTCAGCTGAATAACATCATGAGACACTAGGTCTCCAGTGATAAGCTCCTCACCAGGGAACGTAGACGCCCATGTCTCCTCAATGAGCTGCATCGGGTAGGGGCAATAAATGATGCACTTGCGCTCCAAGATCGCAAAACGAAGTTCTGACCACATGACATGAGAGACATCCAACACCTCCTGAGAGCCCTGCTGCTTCTGGCAGAAAAGAAGGAGGTCCACCAGATAGGAATGCACCATATCCTGATTGCCAACACGAGGGAACAGAGTGTTCCTGAAGATCCTATGCATCTTATCCAGAAAGGGCCAAAGCTCGTAGGAGACATGCCCAGTCTCAAACACCTTACTGCTAGAGAAAGGCCACAGAGCCTCCTTGTGAGTAGCAGTAGCCTCCGGGTGAGGGCGAAACCCAACTAGGGTTTGGGCGCCCTGATCATCATATGAAAAACTCTCCACGAAGCTCTTTCATGAAGCAGACAGACGTCGACCATTGGTCATCCAGGTGAGAGTTTGCGCTCATCATGCCCAAAGTGCAAAGTGGTTTAGAACTGTGCCACAAGCTCTGCATCGAAATCCTTGTTAAAAGAGATTATCCTCTTGATATCAAGCTCCTCACAGCTCTGAAGTGCAGCTCCAAAGTACGTCAAGTCCCTCTCCATATGAGTCAGATCAACAGACTTGACTTTCACAAATAGATTCTTCTTTTCTTTCAACACATCATGGAAAATCGACTTCTGAAACCTGTCCCAAAACATGCGATGAACAAGCGAAGGATCCTGGGGCTCACGGTATGGATTGTGCTTACGAGCCGTACCAAACTCCAGAGAATACATCTAATGAGCGTCGTTAAGGCTCTTGTTCTTGGTTGCGGTTACTTTGACTCGCTGTCTTGGCTGCTCACCGGAGCCACTCACATGCACTAGGCCACTGTTGTAGGGTGGAACCCTAGATGAAGATCTTTCATGAATTGGAGGGGAAATCCCCAAGAACAAGAAGAACATAAAGGGGGAAAACAAAAGGAATGCTCAAATTGACTTGATCCAATCACACATGTGCTAGATCCAATCACACAAAGAGAGATACGAAGGTCCAAATCCAACACAAGAAGATACAAGAGGTAACTAGTTCATTCCAATCCTATGAGGAAAGAGGTCTTCATGATCCTATGATGGGGATCCTTCCCTAGAGGGGGTCTTGAATCCACTAGGGGATCTTCTCCAAGAGGAGGGCTTGATCTCCAAGAGGAGGCCTAGATCTCCAAGAGGAGGAAGATGAGCAAAGCTCTCTCTTTGTCTATCTAATACTTTGATATCCCCTCAAATGAGCTAGGGGAAGAGGTTATATAGACTAGAGACGAAATTGGGTAAGAAGAGGGGCACAAGGGTCCAAAACACAAAGTGCACACAGGCACTCTCGGAGGGGTTCGGCCACCGGAGGAAAAGGGACCGGGCACCCGGGCTCGTCGGGGAGTTGAGGTCCGGGCACCCGGGTGGTGCCTGGGAGGGGGGCGGGCACCCGGTGGTCGGGGTGCGGGCACTTGGTGGTGCGGGTACCTGATGGTTGGGGTGCGGGCACCCGGGATGGATAGAGGGGCTGCGCCCTTTGGCATCGTGGTCCGAGCACCCGGGGCATAGGAGGCCAGGCGCCCGATATGGTCCGAGGCCTCCGGTGTTTTGCGTCTTGGGGTCCCTCTTCCTCCTCCGTCTCCCTTCTTCGATGGTGTAGATGTTCTCTTGCAATTGAACCCCTCCTCGTCATCAATGAAGCTCCGGTAATACCTATGCATGTACGCGAGAGGGATGTCAAGTAGTATACCAGCGTCGAAGGGGTCAAGTGAACACGTGTAAAGGAGATGATTAACCTTTATGTACGTGAAGTAGATGCCGCATGTGTCACTTGCCGAACGGACTCTTGACATGGTGATGTCCATAGGATGCTCCGCATCATCCCCTCCCCCTTGGGAAAGATCGGACCTCGGATCAAAAACCAAATCACCATGGGAAAGAGATGGCGTCGCCTTGTTGGAGTGAACGTTCACCAAGTACTATAGTTTTGAAGCTAAAAGGAGCAAGAACAACAAACACTTGGAAAAACAAATGTGGTTAGCATTAGTGCAAAACCAAGCATTCAAGTGGTGATTCACCGAACAAGTGTTGTCGCCATGCATATCATACGGTGCAACAAAGGATTATGACATGGCATGTAAATACACAAATTGAGCGCAATCAAGGGCATCATGGAAACAAGCATGTAAATGTGAGGTAGAGATGCAAATATGTGTGTCAAGAGAATAAGCATCTACCTCAAGCTCATAGCAAGCATGCGTAAGGCGCTCAACTAATGGTCTATTGTATGCATATGAAGCATTTACAACACCAAAATAAATGAAGTGTCTCCTTGATAGAGGCAAAGGTGTCCTGTCTTTCGATGAGATGATGGATATCGCTTTGGTGGAAGTCGACTTTGACGATCCGACTACGAACGTGCAAGGACGTTGCACCTTAGCAATCGCTAAACCAACTCCGAGAGGTTATTGACCACGCCAGAGCACGATCAACCTGACCACGAAGGTCTGTTTCCTGCAGGCAAACGAAGAACATGCAAGAAAATAAGATTGCAATCTGGATATTGCGAATATAAGAGGAAAGCTTTATTGATCAAGCTGGGTTTCTGTGACGCCTTTGTCTGGTCGTTGAACACAAACAAAGTACGTGAAGTTGCAGCTATGGCGAACTTTTAATCCAAACAAAACCCAAAGTATAAACGACGCCCTAAGGGCTGTATATATGGAGGAAGAGGGGGGAATTTCGTGGCCCTTGGGGAAGGGGTCCGAAACCAACCCTATCTCTTGTTTCCCCACATATACGGACTCTAAAAACAGCCTATACTCAAGTATTTCGAAAATACATGGGCCTGGTCCAATAATAAGGTGACGCAACACCTAGAATAGCCTCTGGACGAAAATTATGAAGTAGCATCTTGTATATTTCGTCCAAGGCTTCATGCACTTATTATGGTGGCTTCAATGTCCTGAAATCATCACTTGTAACTCCGTTCTTTTTCCCCTTGCGCATGCCATCATCTCCATGCTCGTTCTGGCTCTAATGTTCATCCTTCTCCAAGCTAGGCCCTTCGTTTGTAAGCAAAACAAATGTATCCAATTCAGGCAGCATCATATTCTCATGAACATTAATATCATTACCAAGAAACGAAAGTACCTGGTAATTTAATTGGCGTGCGCGAGCTCTAGTAATTGGTCCAGTATGTATAGCAGCAGGGGTTGTGGGTGTAACAATGGTATTGATGTCCTCATCATCCTCCCCTTCTTGAAATGAAGTCGTCCTCGATGGAAGCTCATCTTCCTCACCCAAATAAGGCTTCAAATCTGCAATGTTAAAAGTGGGACTAACCCCAAAATCTGCAGGCAGCTCAAGTTTATATGCATTATCACTTATTTTCTCTAACACCTTAAAAGGACCATCAGCACGTGGCATTAGCTTTGATTTGCGCAAATCAGGAAATCTATCCTCACGCAAATGTAACCAAACAAGATCTCCAGGTGCAAACACAACATGTTTTCTACCTTTCTCTCCAGCAATTTTATATTTAGCATTCATACGCTCAATGTTTTCCTTAGTTAACTCATGCATTTTTAAAATCAATTCAGCACGTTGTTTAGCATCAAAATTAACCTTCTCCGAAGATGGAAGAGGCAACAAATCAATAGGTGCGCGAGGTAGGAAACCATACACAATTTCAAAAGGGCACATCTTAGTAGTATAATGCAATGAACGATTATAAGCAAATTCAATACGAGGCAAGCATTCTTCCCACATTTTCTTATTATTCTTCAAAATAGCCCTAAGCATAGTAGACAATGTTCTATTGATTACTTCAGTTTGTCCATCAGTTTGGGGGTGACAAGTAGTACTAAAAAGCAGTTTAGTCCCCAACTTAGCCGATAAACATCTCCAAAAGTGGCTAAGAAATTTAGTATCACGATCTGAAACAATAGTATTTGGCACACCATGCAAGCGAATAATTTCACGGAAGAACAAATCAGCCACATTAACAGCATCATCGCTTTTATGACATGGTATAAAGTGTGCCATTTTCGAGAATCTATCCACGACAACAAATATGCTATCCCTCCCCTTCTTTGTTCAAGGTAAACCTAAAACAAAGTCCATAGATATATCCTCCCAAGGAACACTAGGTACAGGCAAATGCATATATAAACCATGAGGATTGAGTCGTGACTTAGCTTTTTGACATGTAGTGCAGCGAGCAACAAAGCGCTCAACATCCCGTCTCATCTCTGGCCAAAAGAAATGTGTAGCAAGTACGTCCTCCATCTTCTTCACACCAAAGTGTCCCATTTGTCCTCCTCCATGCGCCTCCTGCAACAACAAAAGACGAACGGAGCTAGCTGGAATGCATAGCTTGTTAGCACGGAACACAAATCCATCATTAACGACGAACTTGTTCCATGTTCTTCCTTCTTTACAATTCTGCAATACATCTTTAAAATCAGCATCATGCACATATTGATCTTTGATGGTCTCCAAACCAAATATTTTGAAGTCAAGTTGTGAAAGCATAATATAGTGATGAGACAGTGCATCAGCAATAACATTTTCTTTACCCTTCTTGTGTTTAATGACATAAGGGAAAGTCTCAATGAATTCAACCCATTTAGCATGTCTACGACTCAGTTTAGCTTGACTTTTAATATCTTCCAAAGATTCATGATCAGAATGTATAACAAATTCTTTGGGCCATAACTAATATTGCCATGTTTCTAAAGTCCGAACAAGAGCATATAATTCTTTATCATAAGTAGAATAATTCAGACTAGGCCCACTCAATTTTTTAGAAAAGTATGCAACAGGTTTGCCATCTTGTAATAACACACCTCCTAATCCAATTCCACTAGCATCACATTCAAGCTCAAATGTCTTAATAAAATCAGGAAGTTGGAGTAAAGGAGCATGTGTCAACTTATCTTTCAATACCGTGAAGGCTTCTTCCTGTGCGGTACCCCAAACAAAAGGCACATCCTTCTTTGTAAGCTCATTGAGAGGTGCAGCAATGGTGCTGAAATCTCTCACAAAACCCCTATAAAATCCAGCGAGGCCAAGAAAACTCCTCACTTGTGTGACCGTTTTGGGCTGCGGCCAACTCTCAATAGCTTCAATCTTGGCTTTATCGACTTCTATTTTGTAACAACATAGACAAGAAAAGACACTTGGTTGGTGCAAAAGGTGCACTTCCCAAGGTTACCAAACAAACGTGCATCACGTAGAGCAATAAAAACAGCACGTAAATGTTCTAAATGTTCCTCCAAAGATCTGTTATAAATCAATATGTCATCAAAGTAAACTACCACAAATCGTCCAATGAAAGCACGTAAAACTTTGTTCATTAATCTCAAGAAAGTACTAGGTGCATTAGTTAACCCAAAAGGCATGACTAACCACTCATATAATCCAAACTTAGTTTTAAATGTTGTTTTCCATTCATCCCCCAATTTCATACGAATTTGATGGTATCCACTACGCAAATCAACTTTGGAGAATATTGTAAAGCCACTCAATTCATCAAGCATATCATCTAGCCTAGGAATAGGATGACGACAACGTATAGTAATATTATTAATGCCTCTACAATCAACACACATACGCGATGTACCATCCTTTTCGGCACTAGAATAATAGGAACAACACAAGGACTAAGGGATTCGCGTATATAATCTTTGTTGAGAAGCTCTTGTACTTGACGCATAATCTCCTTCGTCTCCTCTGGATTGGTACGGTAATGACGCACGGTTTGGCAGTGAAGCACCGGGAATTAAGTCAATCTGATGCTCAATCCCTCGAATAGGCGGTAATCCTAGTGGCACGTCTTGTGGAAAGACGTCAGCGAACTCCTGCAACATGTTAGTGACAACAGGAGGCAAAGAGGAAGGCACGTCCTCGAATGAAAATAATGCCTCTTTGCACACAAAAGTATAGCAAACAGATTTGCTGAAATCTAGCTCATCAATATCAGATTTGGTGGCAAATAAACATGCACTTTTCAATATAATTTCAGAAGCAACACTAGAAGGTTTATTATTAGGCTTCATTTGTTGCTCAAATTCTTTTTCCACAATCTGATTTTCACTCTTATTCTGCTCCTGTTTTGCTTTATTAGCCTATTAATATCATCTTTCAAAATGGAATTAGGAGTCATAGGAAGCAAAGTAATATTTTTATCCTTATGAACAAGAGTATAGTGATTATTTCTACCATGGTGTATAGAATTTTTATCAAATTGCCATGGTCTACCAAGTAATAAGGAACATGCTTGCATAGGTACCACATCACAATCAACATAATCAGCATCTGCAGAGATACTAAAATGCACACGAACAGTACGTGTTACCTTAATCTTGCCGCTGTTGTTGAACCATTGGATGTAGTAAGGATGTGGATGTGGTATTGTGGTGAGAGAGAGCTTCTCCACCATCTCCATGCTAGCCAAGTTGTTGCAGCTCCCTCTGTTTATGATGACGCGCACAGAACGTTCCTTCACAACTCCCTTTGTATGGAACAAATTATGCCTCTGATTTTGCTCAGCTTGTGTGACCTACACACTCAAAACACGTTGAGAAACTAAACATTCATACCTGTCAGCATCTTCAGGAGCCATGTATTGCGTCTCATGATCAGAATCATCTCCACCGTGTTCTTCACGTGTAATAAGAGCCAACGTCTCCTCATCATAGTCACTAGCGGACTCATACCCACCATCCTCAGTAGCAATCATCACACGCTGAGATTTGCATTCTCTCGCATAATGACCTATTCCCTTACAATGACGACAAATAATATCACTTGTGTGCCCAGTTGATGCCATGGAAGAAGAAGAGCTCTGTGTCGGCTCGGCAGGTGCGCTCTTGGCAGATAGTGGTGGTTGTGCCTGCTCTCTTGTATCACGGCTGGAGGTGGCACCTAATGGAGGTGCTGGTACAGTTGAAGTAGAAGATGCACGTGGTGTCCATGATGAAGGTCGACCTGCAGAAAAGTTAGTTCGCGCCAATGCTTGTCGATCCTGCACTTCACGTTCAGCTTTACAAGCAAGATGGAATAAACGAGTGATATTAGTATACTCCTTATACTCTAGAATGGTCTGAATCTCTCTATTTAATCCACCCATAAAATGTGCAAGCATAGGTTCATTCTCCTCAACAATACCACATCTAATCATGCCAGTTTGTAATTCCTGATAATATTCTTCTACAGAATTTTTTCCTTGTCTCAAACGCTGCAATTTTTGAAGCAATTCACGTTGATAATATGGTGGAACCCAACGAGTACGTATAGCAGTTTTCAAAGCAGCCCAAGTAGCTGGAATAGGATATAATCTACAATGTTCAGACCACCACACACATGCAAAGCTAGTGAAAGCACAAACAGCAGCAGGAACACGTCTCTCCTCAGGGTATTGTAAACATGTAAATCGTTGTTCAGTTTCTAACTCCCAAGTAAGATATATATTAGGAACATATCTACCCTCAAATGGTGGAATATTCAGTTTCAGTTTAGGAAGATGGTCATGATCTCGTACCTGAGGGAGAGCCCTACCATTGTGATTATTTGCATGTGGACGACCTGGTGGTTGTGGTGCTGGTGGTTGCACGTAGTTCTGATTTTGATCAACCTCATCCTCGTAATCTCCCGCATAATCATCCTCCGCATCAGCAGTAGGAGCCACAGAAGTATCAACAGCAGCACCAACAGTTTGGCCGGGCTGAAGAAGGACACGGCTCGCTCGGCGGAGGGCTGTTTCACGACGTGGAGGTAGTTGTTGTTGTTGTTGCAGAGGTGCGGCAGGTGCAGCCAGTGGAAGACGCGCAAGCAGTTCATTAAATCTGTTATCGAGCTTTGTTTCGAACGTCTTCTCAAGGCCAGTGATCTTCTCCATGGCATCTTCAAAAAATTTCGGCACATCTTGCACCTGTTCAGTCATCATTTGCTAAAACTTATCATGAAGCTCCTTGTTCGTTAAGTTCTCCCAGTCAATCTTGTCGGCTTGTGATCCTGGCATGGTTAGCCGCAATAGAAACACACAAGAATATGATCCTACATACTACTAACAAGTGGTGGTGGTGGGTGTCACAAATCCGTCAAGCAAAACTCAAATTCTTACCAGTTCTTACCCCGAAGCAGGCGGTGATCGGCAACCGTTGTAGTCAAAACTCTCAAAGCTTGGATAGAGCGATTACCAGGGAGAGTCAAACACACGACGTAGATGTATGTGGAGCTGGGAAGGCTTATAATATGGTAGCAAAAAGGATCAGCAATAATCAATTCAGAGATGCAAAGTTGAATAAATGCTCAACGACGGTATTGTGCTGGTCCTAAGGCTAGACCGTGCTAGAGACGCGAGCCTAGAACACTAACAAAATCACGGCGTTGCACGTAAACAAGGGAGAAGCACACTCTGGAATTTTTTTTTCGCTCTTTTTTTGCGCTCCTCTTTTTTTTTTGCGAAAAATCACTATAATGGCGAGTGTCTCAAAACTCTTCCCAGGTCAAACTGACAGGATGGGCACGAAATTTTTTTTACAATTTTTTTCGAAAATTAGGGCAGCGACAACGAAAAAGTGCGACAAAAAAACACTATGATGGCGAGTGTCTCAAAACACTCCCTGGGATCTAAAAATAGGATACGGAAAATATTTTTGGTCGCCGAAATTTTGGCCTAAAAACTGCCCGGGGGTCTCCAGACTCTTTTTTTTCTTTTTTTTCTTCCGAAACCTACTCAGGCAAGGAAACACGAATCGGAAATTAGATGGATCTCGAAAACAAACCTAATACGCAAGGAACTCGGATTGGTGGTGGATATATATAGGTGGTATATGGCAGCGGTGGTGGTATATGGCAGCGGTGGTAGTATATGGATATGGATCGGTGGTGGTATATGGATACGGATTGGTGGTGGTATATGGATACGGATTCAGAGCGGTGGTGGTAGGTGGCAGGGGCGATGATGATGGTGCGGCAGCGGCGTGACAACTTATGACCAGAACTCGAAACTCTAAAAGACTAGACGCTAAGACCAGCAACTTGACGCGACGATGCAACCGCAAATTCAACAAAACAAAATACTGAAAAGACTATGCAAAGGCTCAGACTGGTTCGGATAGGATGAACTAACCCTAAATTTTTTTGGCTTTTTCGTGGACTATAGGTATGAAGAACAGACTTGATCTAAACTACGAAAAACTATAAAATCTCACCGAGCAACTTGGAAATCTGATACCACTTGATAGAGGCAAAGGTCTCCCGTCTTTCGATGAGATGATGGATATCGCTTTGGTGGAAGTCGACTTTGACGATCCGACTACGAACGTGCGAGGACGTCGCGCCTTAGCAATCGCTAAACCAACTCTGAGAGATTATTGACCACACCAAAGCACGATCAACCTGACCACGAAGATCTGTTTCCTGCAGGCAAATGAAGAACAAGCAAGAAACTAAGATTGCAATCTGGATATTGCGAATATAAGAGGAAAGCTTTATTGATCAAGGTGGGGTTCTGTGATGCCTTTGTCTGGTCGTTGAACACAAACGAAGTACGCGAAGTTGCAGCTATGGCGAACTTTTAATCTAAACAAAACCCAAAGTCTAAACGATGCCCTAAGGGCTGTATATATGGAGGAAGAGGGGGGAATTTCATGGCCCTTGGGGAAGGGGTCCGAAACCAACCCTATCTCTTGTTTCCCCACATATACAGACTCTAAAAACAGCCTATACTCAAGTATTTCGAAAATACACGGGCCTGGCCCAAAAATAAGGTGACGCAGCACCTAGAATAGCCTTTGGACGAAAATTATGAAGTAGCATCTTGTATATTTCGCCCAAGGCTTCATGCACTCATTATGGTGGCTCCAACATACTGAAATCATCACTTGTAACTCCGTTCTTGTTCCCCTTGCGCATGCCATCATCTCCATGCTTGTTCTGGCTCCAATGTTCATCCTTCTCCAAGCTAGGCCCTTCATTTGTAAGCAAAACAAATGTATCCAATTTAGGCAGCGTCATATTCTCATGAGCATTAGAATCATTACCAAGAAACGAAAGTACCTGGTAATTTAATTGGCGTGCACGAGCTCTAGTAATTGGTCCAGTATGTATAGCAGCAGGGGCTGTGGGTGTAACAATGGTATTGATGTCCTCATCATATGAAGTGCAAGACAATCCAAACATAACGTGTATGGGGTGTAGTGAATATATTGTGGCACTCAACACAATAGAAAGAGAAATTGTTCATCATGTGTGAGGCAATCAAATCATTGAAGCTAGTAGTGCAAAGATGCAACATACTATAGGTAATCATGGCAATCATGTCATCTGTGCAAATAGTAGGCATAGGCAATGCACACGGCATATCGCAAACATGGAAATAACAAGCAATATCTCCACCAAGCTTGCAAATACACATACAAGTACTAGAATCAATCATCACGTGTAATGCAAAGCATGGGTGACAAATGCATGTCAAAATCATGTAAAGAGGCATAACATGCAAAGTGAACATGATAGTATGGGCATAGGGTGACAGGTGGTAAATAGCCCATAGCCGTGTGAGAGCCAAGTAAAAGGACCGCGCGAAGTCGTTGCGCGAAATGAACGGTGGTAAGGACAACCCACGGGTTTCCAAGGCATCGTTGCTCTCTAGAGCTTGTTTCGTCAACTCATGGTCTTGCGAGGTTGATGAGTAAGTATGGGTACCTACACAAAATACACACAAGCCAAAGAAAGTGTGTGTGTGGTATATGTATACATCATCCATTTTGATGCGCACATGTGTGTGGTGGTTAGCACAAAATATCCAATCCTCAAATAAATGAGATGCATGATATAGAAACATGTCATCCATCATGAGGGGTTTGTTGTTATATATAGCATAATGGAGACTCAAATTGTGTAATGCATCATGAGAAATATGTAGAGCATTATTATTCATTGAATGCATATGGCGCACACAATAATGGTAATCATGCAATGTATGGAATGCTTCAAAATCTCCTAATATGTATGGGGAAACTATTGGGGTCTCCTCATGAGCATTAATGGAAACATCACATGGAGAATATTCACAACATCCAAAACAAAGCATATTTTGTTCTATGTGATCATGGCATGGTATTGTAAATGAATTGCGCAAATCATGTAAAAGAAGCATGGCAATATCATCGCATGAAAAACAAAAGCCAATGACCATCATCTCGTCATCTATGCCATAAGTGCAAATTTATTTTAATGGGGCATGCATAGTTACTATGTTGAGATTGAAATGATGCAATATGGGAGATCTCACTCATAGCATATGACAAGTTTAAAGGGTTGTCGAACATGATGTGACCAAAAGAATTTTCATATGATATCCTATGGAGCATAACATCACAACTAGGCAACTCGACATGTTCATCATCATAATCATCATAAATTGTTAAGTCAAGACATGAGGAGGTCACACTAGCATGAAGCATGGTAATAGGTGTGTCAACATCATGCAAGCAATCATTGGTAAGATAGTCCACTAGTAGGACAAGAGAAGCATTGTCACCTATGTTACCTTTGGAGCATCGCTCATGTGTTGTAGGTGAGGTGTCAAAGACCAAGTTGTGGTCATCTTCATCGTGATGGAACCATGTGGGGGGTGCATTATCGTCCACCATGGCCATCGCCATATCCATTGGAGGTATGGACTTGACGAGGATAGGCATGTCGTCATGTAGGAGACCTAGCACCAAAGAAGAAAACACACTCGGAGTAGAGGTTAAAATTGTTAGAAATCATAGTGGCCCCACGTGCCGTCTCAACTACCTCACTCACTACGTGTTGTGGCTCACTCACTCCCGGTAAGATGCTCTCACTCATATGGTTGGTGGAGTCACTCAAATGGCTCTCATCCTCACATAGGATGGGTGGCATAATCTCGTGTGTGGGGCTAGTGGTGGTCACACTCATCCTCTCATATGAAATGCTCTCAACATATGGTGGAGTCACTCATATCACTCATGGTGGGGTGGCTCTCCTCACATGGGAATTGGGGCATCTCGTCATATGTGGGTGTCAGAGAGATGTAGATGCAATTTTCTCCATGCTCAACTCCTATCGCCGCCTTGGTTGAAGGGATAGTCCCATGCTCAACCTCCTCATCCATAACACCTCCAAAGATGAATGTTGTAGGATGTGGCAAATCATTACTCTCCTCCGAGAACAAAGATAAGGTCTCAAGTGCGATCTCATAGCTTGACTCGGTGTATGAGTCCCATTGGGGTGCCGTCTTCATGTTGTTGAAGGGGTTTGCGCTTGTCGTCGTGGTCGAAGGGGATGGCCCTTGCTCGACCGTCTTGTCGCCGTCTTGTTGTAGGAGGCCCATATGATGTGGCACCTGGTAGCTCGTCTCCATGACCGAAGGAAATTTCCCAAGTTGGGACATCCTCCTTGAGGGGTTTCCAAAGATGGAAGTGTCGCCCTCGCTTGTACGTGGTTGCCTTGGACTTGATGAGCTTGATGTAGGCGTACTTGTGGGAAGTAGGCGAAGATGTTGTACGTCCAAAGGCGAAGATGCCTTGATAACACTTGGCGAAGATGCCAAAGTGGTGGTAGCCGTAGCTTCCTCGTGGTGGTGCTCGCCTCTCGGTCTTCTTTTCTGCTCATGAAGGTTTTCTTGATGGTGCCGCGTGGTACTTGCATCTTGTGGACGCTCCGAAGGTGTGCAACTTGATCCATTTGTTCGTCCAACTTGGTGTCAATGTAATCCCTTTTCCTTGCTCTGCTTTGGTGAATGTCGATGGTGAGTCGCTCAATGTCGTGCATTGCTCGTTGTAGTGTGAAGAGTGGGATTTTGGTGATGTAGTTATTCGCGCCGACGTTGTCGTGGAACACCGGAGATGAAATGCTTCACCTATCCATCACAAGACTCGAGAAAATGTGAGTGGAAGAAAGGAAAGAACTAGACTAAATGTACCTTTCCAATGTTGAAGATGGATCAATGATCACTCAATAATGTAAAAAGGAAATAGCACAATTGGTACCGGATCTTGTCAATTCTCACACCTACACAAGTAAGGCTTATGGTGAAGCGAAAGTGTGTTATGTCGACTAGAGGGGGGTGAATAGGCAATTTTTATGAATTCTTCAGTGAGGAATTTCAGGGTGAGGAAATTCCTAAGTGAAGAACTACTTGCAGCGGAAAAAGTACTCAGGTATAAGCATAACAGAGTAACAACTTAGTCATCATGATGAAATGAAAGACAAACACAGAGTACAGAAAGCATAAACACAGGATAAGTAGGATGAAGATAAAACAGACTGAAGAAAAAGGATTGAGGAATTAGATAAAGTCTTCAGTTAAAGTCTTCAAACAGTAATGATCAGGTCCATCAACACAAAACTGAGGAAATGAAAGGGTTGAAGAAATAGAACCAGTTGGCTTGGTGAAGATAATGATTTGGTAGACCAATTCCAACTGATGTGACAGTTGTACGTCTGGTTGGGGCGGCTGAGTATTTAAACTCAAGGACACACAGTCCTCACCATATTCTCCTTGAGCTCAGATCACACAGACCTCGCCCAACAGTAGTGGTAAGTCTTCACAGGTGACTTCCAAACCTTCACAGACTTGGTCACTCGGCAATCCACAATTCCTCTTGGATGCTCAGACCATGACGCCTAACCGTCTGGAGGATACACAGTCCTCAAAGGTAACAAGCATCGGTTCCACACAGGAACAATCTCTTCAGTGATGCTCAATCACTTTGGGGTTTGTAGGTTTGGGTTTGGGATTTGGGTTTTCCTCACTTGATGATTTTCGCTCAAAGTCCTCGGAGGATAGGATGCTCTCAAATGACAAGTGTCAGTTTCTCTCGGAGCAGCCAACCAGCTAGTGGTTGTAGGGGGGCAGCTATTTATAGCCTAGGGAGCAGCCCAACATGATAAGACATAAATGCCCTTGTCTGATATGACCGTTAGGTGGTAGGATATTTTGGACAACTGGCGCGTGGCACAGCAATGGTCGAATTTGAGGTTCAAACTCCTCAGGGCTATCATGTCCTCACTATGTAGGCAATTCGCACTGGCGAATTCCTAACTCCTCAGTTAGAACAAATTCCTCAGAGACCAGAAGATCTTCGTCTCTGTTATTGAAGAAATTGACTAAACTGACATGAGATTTCCAATGGCTTCACTCGAAGGATTGGGTAGGTGTAGGATTTTGAGATGAGCATCACTTGGAAATCAGTTTCCTTAGTATTACCTCCAACCCCTTTAATAGTACGGTGTTTCCTATGACTCAAGAAGAAGAAAATGAAACTACGAAAACAAAAGTCTTCACTCTTCAGATTCCTCGCATGAATATCGAAGTCTTCAAGGTTACACGAATTTATTCACTTTCAAAGTCTTCAGGAGAACCAAAGTCTTCAGCCAAAGACATTCATTTTTAGGGGTCGACTTTCACTATAAATATCAAACTCCTCATTGACTTCTAAAGCCTGTGTACACTCACAAATATATTAGTCCCTTAACCTATAAGTCTTCAATACACCAAAATCACTAAGGGGCACTAGATACACTTAGATGGAGCTTGGTGATGATAGTGGCACAAAAATTTAATGCAAAATGTTAGCAAGAGTCAATAATGTTGGAAAAGATTCACAAATTCGCAAGTGAGACAAATAGACCAATAGCAATGGTTGGCACATGGAAACATACACAGATAGATAAATGGGGTCGTGCAACCAATGAATGAGCACAAAATGTGGAATCCACGGAAAACGCTCGTGTTGCACAACTCTAGAGAGACGCTAGCACGATTGCTCAATAGGCGGATACGACACTTGTGCACAACCTATAAGATGCAAAATGTATCAACTTTCTATCCCAAGTATGCTATATATGTATGATGTTCCGGTGCTTCGCATACGATGATCCAAGATGATCAATATGGTAGTATGGTATGCAATGTGGAGATGATATGGTTCTTGCTTATAAGATTATTCTCTTTTTATTTTTTGTATGGCCACTTATGCGAAATGCACAAACCAAGATAGTTATTTTGTATACGCGGGAACAATCTTGTGACACAAGGGATGGTACTATGATACCAAGATAATACCAATATGATATGGTATGTTTGCAATGGAAGGTGTAGATCGATGATCACTAATGTGCACAAGTAACGTTGCCGGCAATACTCAATGGCTAGTCTCGATAGGCAAGTGACGCAAAATGGGCTAAGGGGTTAACAATGTAATGGCAAGAGGAATATACAGTGATGGAATACCACGATACCAAGATGATATAGAGGTTATCGTTCTTGCTTATGGTTAGGGTGTCAAAATGGTGAAGGTGGTCGATGTCAAACCCTTGTCGAAGTTGAGCGACGGTGTTGTCGATGTCGAACCGTTCCTAGTTAGCCGAAACACCCTAGGAAACGGAAAAAGTGCAGACTCAAAATCTCAAAGGAAAATTTCAAATGGTGGTAGCGAAATGCGTTGGTGGTTTTGGAGTTAGCAATGCGGAAGTGGTGGTGGTGGTTGATGATGAAGCAACCATCCCTAAGTATCCGAAACACCTTAGGAGACTCGAGTCACAACTCAAGAAGCCACAAATGCTAAATGGAGCAAAATGGGTTAGGTTGCAGAAAGCTATGGTGGTTTTGCGGAAGATATGGTGGATGGCCTTGGAAAATATGCCAAAATGCCAAAATTTTCATGGAGTCAAATGATGTTGTAACCTACCTAGATGGATGGGCGATGTCAATAGCTACTCAACGAGCTAAAGAACGTCATAATTGGACTTTGGGAGTGAAAGTTATGGCCGAAACGGTTTTTGTTGGTGGGGTCATTCTGGGTGGTGCGGGTGCCCGGGGGTCGAATGTGCGGGCACCCGGGGTGGTCAGCGGGGTTGGGCGAAAAAAGTGGCCCGGGGGTAAGGGGTGCAGGCACCCGGGGTGGTCAGCGGGGTTGGGCGGAACTTGCCCGGGGGGTCCAGGTGCCGGGGGTTTGAGCTCCAGGTGCCCGGGGGTCACGGATTTTGGCGGATATTTGTGGGAAAATGGAAGAAATTGGTGGATTTTGTGGTGGGAAAGGTGGAGATGGATGGGGGAAGGCTACATCCACTTGAAACCAAGCAAATCCATGGATTAAATCCAACAAGTCACAAAAACAAATTGGGCTATTTTCGGTGGGGAATTTTCAAAATTGGGCAAGAACAAGCTAAATTAGGCTAGAAAACAAGGAGGGGGCTCCAATTTCGTGGGAAACCATGGCTCATGATACCAATATGTTGTAGGGTGGAACCCAAGATGAAAATCTTTCACAAATTGGAGGGTAATCCCCAAGAACAAGAAGAACATAAAGGGGGAAACAAGAGGAACAATCAAATTGACTTGATCTAATCACACATGTGCTAGATCCAATCACACAAAAAGAGATACAAAGGTCCAAATCCAACACAACATAATACAAGAGGTAACTAGTCCATCCCAATCCTATAAGGAAAGAGGTCTTGATGATCATATGATGGGGATCCTTCCCTAGAGGGGGTCTTGAATCCACTAGGGGATCTTCTCCAAGAGGAGGGCTTGATCTCCAAGAGGAGGCCTAGATCTCTAAGAGGAGGAAGATGAGCAAAGCTCTCTCTTTGTCTATCTAATACTTTGCTATCCCCTCAAATGAGCTAGGGGAAGAGATTATATAGACTAGAGACGAAATTGGGGAAGAAGAGGAGTATAAGGGTCCAAAACACAAAGTGCACGCAGGTACTCTCGGAGGGATCCAGGCACCCGGGGTAAAGGGACCGGGCACCTGGGGTCAATGGGGAGTAGAAGACCGGGCACCCAGGGTTGAGGGCTAGTTACCCGAGGTGGTGCCTAGGAGGGGGGCCGGGCACCCGGTGATCAGGGTGCGGGCACCCGGGGGTGCGGGCACCCGGGGGTGCGGGCACCCGGGGGTGCGGGTACCCAGTGGTTGGGGTGCGGGCACCTGGGGTGGACAGAGGGGTCGCGCCCTTTGGCGCCGTGGTCCGGGCACCCGACATAGGAGGTTGGGCACCCGGGATGGTCTGAGGCCTCCGGTGTTTCGCGTCTTGGGGTCCCTCTGCCTCCTCCGTCTCCCTTCTTCGATGGTGTAGATGTTCTCTTGCAGTTGAACCCCTCCTCGTCGTCAATGAAGCTCCGATAATGCCTATGCATGTACACGAGAGGGATGTCAAGTAGTATACCATCGTCGAAGGGGTCAAGTGAACATGTGTAAAGGAGATGATTAACCTTTATGTATTGAATTAGATGCCGCACGTGTCACTTGCCGAGCGGACTCTTGACATGGTGATGTCCATAGGATGCTCCGCATCAGCCACTCTCTGGCATGGTGCTACTCACTCACATATCAGCAGAACGGTCGCGCTTGGAGCCACCGGTACAAGCTGGATTCTTGCGACGAGCCTGATGCCCGGAGCTACTACCACCTGGAACACACACACACACAAGAACACGAAAGAGGAAAATTGCATAAGCCAAAGGAAAAGCAAAATACAAGAATGAAGGTGAAATGCTCTATTGGAAAAGGCAGTGCCTAGGAGGCACTTAGGCATGCCTAGGCGCTAGGCAATGGCTGAATGCCTCGCCTAGGGCATAAGCAGAAGTCTAGGCAGAGCAAGTAAGAAATTGTCTACCCAAGCAAGAAATCAAGCATATTGTATTGATATGCCAAAAAAGCCATATTTCAATCGTAGTAGCTCGTAGTTAACATACTTATATGCCTTGAATTAATAAAATACATATACAATAACCACATATACAACCTGATAGTAAAAATAATATAACCGCCTAGGCTGTGCCTAGAGCGCCTAAGCACCGCCTAGGCACTAGGCGAAGGCCAACCGCCTCGCTTACGCCTACCGCTTTTTCCAACCTTGGTGAAATGGTAAAAATCGAAAGTTGGCAGCTCGAAGTGGTAGTACCGCACCTCCCAACGGTAGTACCGCCTATGCACTGTAGTACCGCTCTAGAGGGGCAGTAGTACCGCTTGAGGCGGATGTCAAAGGACTCAACACTTCCGCGCAGAGATCCGGTAGTAACGGAGGTGCCAAATTGAAATATTTGCGGTTAAACCTTCAATCTACCTACTCTAGCGGTCTTCTACGCCCTACTCATGCCCCGATTTGGCCAAAAATCGACGAATGCAATGGGTACTACCCTAAAATCTAGATCCAAAAGCTAGAATGAAAGAGGAGAAGAACGGGGGTAATACCAGCATCCATGGCAAGAGGAGAGGGTGGGGAAGGATCCCACTAGGCGGAAACACGGAAGACAACCCGGAGACGAGGGAGTGAGTGAATGAGTATGGGGAAAGAAACTTCCCCCTGCCCTGATTCATAACCCCACGCTCACACTCTCAATGTGGTAGTATCGTGGACCCGGGTGGTAGTACCGCTAGTAAGCGGTAGTACCGCCTGGACTTAGCGGTAGTACCGCGCGGGCGAAAACAGGCAGGAGCAAACGAGAAAAAGATTGGCTTATGCAAACGACAAGACTAAGAAGAACTCGAGAGAGACAAGACAAGGAACAAAAGCAACCGGAAGAGACACCCCAAGCACACAAGCAAACAAAAAGAGAAGCACACAAGAAGTTTCTCAAACACACACACCTAGAGACTAAAAACAACAACAGTCGATCACGAGGAGACGCCTCTCAAGGCGAGGGTGGTGGCCGAAGCCACCTATGTTCGAGTCAACCGGTATGGCACCGCAAAGATTTTAACCTTAGGCCCATGACTAAAACTCATCTTTGAAGCACAAGTACCATAAAAAATGTCTAATGTGAAAGACTTGATCGATTTATTCATAATGGGGGAGAGAGAGTTCATTGCGAGAACAACACTCCCCCTATGTCCATGCCTACATCTAGAACAAGACAGAATGATGAGTGTGGTGGGGTGTGCCTAGATTCAAACCACATTTCTCGAATCAATGATATTTATGTTGGAAATATGCCCTAGAGGCAATAATAAAATGGTTATTATTATATTTCCTTGTTCATGATAATTGTCTGTTGTTCATGCTATAATTGTATTAACCGGAAACCGTAATACATGTGTGAATACATAGACCACAACATGTCCCTAGTGAGCCTCTAGTTGACTAGCTCGCTGATCAATAGATGGTTATGGTTTCCAGACCAAGGACATTAGATATCATTGATAACGGGATCACCTCATTAGGAGAATGATGTGATGGACAAGACCCAATCCTAAGCATAGCACAAGATCGTGTAGTTCGTTTGCTAAGAGCTTTTCTAATGTCAAGTATCATTTCCTTAGACCATGAGATCGTGCAACTCCCGGATATCGTAGGAATGCTTTGGGTGTACCAAATGTCACAATGTAACTGGGTGGCTATAAAGGTGCACTACAGGTATCTCCGAAAGTGTTTGTTGGGTTGGCACGAACCGAGACTGGGATTTGTCACTCCGTATGACGGAGAGGTATCTCTGGGCCCACTCGGTAATGCATCATCATAATGAGCTCAGTGTGACTAAGGAGTTAGTCACGGGATCATGCATTACGGAACAAGTAAAGATACTTGCTAGTAACGAGGTTGAACGAGGTATTGGGATACCGACGATCGAATCTCGGGCAAGTAACATAGCAGTGGACAAAGGGAATTGTATACAGGATTGATTGAATCCCCAACATCGTGGTTCATCCAATGAAATCATCATGGAACATGTGGGAGCCAACATGGGTATACAGATCCTGTTGTTGGTTATTGGCCGGAGAGATGTCACGGTCATGTCTGCATGATTCCCGAACCCGTAGGGTCTACACACTTAAGGTTCGGTGACGCTAGAGTTGCTATGGGAAACAGAATGTGGTTAACGAATGTTGTTCGGAACCCGGATGAGATCCCAGACGTCATGAGGAGTTCCAGAATGGTCCGGAGATGAAGATTTATATATGGGAAGTCCTTATTTGGTCGCCAAAAGTGTTGGGGGGTTTACCGGTATTGTACCGGGACCACCGAAGGGGTTCTGGGTTCCACCGGGAGGGTCCACCTGCCCCGGAGGGCCCTATGGGCTGAATATGGAGGGGAACCAGCCCCTAGGTGGGCTGGGCGCGAACTCCCCCTAGGGCCCATGGGCCTAGGGTTTGGGGGAAACCCTAAAGGGGGCGCCCCCCTTGGCTTGGGGGCAAGCCTCCCCCCTTGGCTGCCGCCCCCCTCTAGATCCATCTGGAAGGGGGGCCCCCTCTCCCTTGCCCTTATATATAGTGGGGAGGTGGGAGGGCTGCCACAACCTTCCCCTGGCCAGCCCATCCCCTCTCCAACACCTCCTCCTCCTCCATAGTGCTTGGCGAAGCCCTGCCGGAGAACTGCAAGCTCCACCACCACGCCATCGTGCTGCCAGAGCTCTCCCTCAACTTCTCCTCTCCCCTTGCTGGATCAAGAAGGAGGAGATGTCCCCAGGCTGTACGTGTGTTGAACGTGGAGGTGCCATCTGTTCTGCGCTAGATCGGATTTTCCGTGATTTGAATCGCCGCGAGTACGACTCCATCATCTGTGTTCTAGTAACGCTTCCGCTTAGCGATCTTCCAAGGTATGAAGATGCACATCCTCTGTATCTCTCTCTTGTTGCTAGAATCTCCTAGACTGATCTTGGTGATATGTAGGAAACTTTTGAATTATTGCTATGTTCCCCTACAGTGGCATCATGAGCTAGGTCTATGCGTAGATTCTATGCACAAGTAAGAACACAAGTAGTTGTGGGTGTTGGTTTGTTCAATTTGCTTACCGTTACTAGTCTTATCTTGGTTCGGCAGCATTGTGGGATGAAGCGGCCTGGACCGACCTTACACATACACTTACGTGAGACAGGTTCCACCGACTGACATGCACTTGTTGCATAAGGTGGCTAGCGGGTGTCTGTCTCTCCCACTTTAGTCGGATCGGATTCGATGAAAAGGGTCCTTATGAAGGGTAAATGGCAATTGGCATATCACCATTGTGGTTTCTGCATAGGTAAGAAACATTCTTGCTAGATACCCATAGCAGCCACGTAAAAACATGCAACAACAATTAGAGGACGTCTAACTTGTTTTTGCAGGGTATGCTATGTGATGTGACTGGCCAAAAGAATGTGATGAATGATATATGTGATGTATGAGATTGATCATGTTCTTGTAATAGGAATCACGACTTGCATGTCGATGAGTATGACAACCGGCAGGAGCCATAGTAGTTGTCTTAATTTATTGTATGACCCGCGTGTCATTGAAAACGCCATGTAATTACTTTACTTTATTGCTAACTGTTAGCCATAGTAGTAGAAGTAATAGTTGGCGAGACAACTTCACAAAGATACGATGATGGAGATCATGATGATGGAGATCATGGTGTCATGCCGGTGACGAAGGTGATCATGCCGCGCCTCAAAGATGGAGATCAAAGGCGCAAGATGATATTGGCCATATCATGTCACTTTATGATTTGCATGTGATGTTTGTCATGTTTACATCTTATTTGCTTAGAACGACGGTAGCATAAATAAGATGATCCCTCACTAAAATTTCAAGAAAGTGTTCCCCCAAACTGTGCACCGTTGTGAAAGTTTGTTGTTTCGAAGCACCATGTGATGATCGGGTGTGATAGATTCTAACGTTCGCATACAACGGGTGTAAGCCAGATTTACACATGCAAAACACATAGGTTGACTTGACGAGCCTAGCATGTACAGACATGGCCTCTGAACACAAGAGACCGAAAGGTCGAACATGAGTCGTATAGTAGATACGATCAACATGAAGATGTTCACCAATGATGACTAGTCCGTCTCACGTGATGATCGGACACGGCCTAGTTGACTCGGATCATGTATCACTTAGATGACTAGAGGGATGTCTATCTGAGTGGGAGTTCATTAAATAATTTGATTAGATGAACTTAATTATCATGAACATACTCTAAAATATCTTTGCAATATGTCTTGTAGATCAAATGGCCAACGCTAATGTTGCCCTCAACTTCAACGCGTTCCTAGAGAAAACCAAGCTGAAAGACGATGGTAGCAACTATACGGACTGGGTTCGACACTTGAGGATCATCCTCATAGCTGCCAAGAAAGCATATGTCCTGGAAGCACCGCTAGGTGACGCACCCATTTTCCCAGTAACTCAAGACATTATGAACGCCTGGCAGTCACGTAGTGATGATTACTCCCTGGTTCAGTGTGGCATGCTTTACAGCTTAGAACCGGGGCTACAAAAGCGTTTTGAGCAGCACGGAGCATATGAGATGTTCCAAGAGCTGAAAATGGTTTTCCAAGCTCATGCTCGGGTCAAGAGATATGAAGTATCCGACAAGTTCTACAGTTGTAAGATGGAGAAAACAGTTCTGTCAGTGAGCATATACTCACTATGTCTGGGTTGCACAACCGTTTGTCTCATCTGGGAGTTAATCTTCCAGATGACTCGGTCATTGACAGGATCCTCCAGTCGCTCCCACCTAGCTACAAGAGCATTGTGATGAACTACAATATGCAAGGGATGGAGAAGTCCATTCCTGAGTTATATTTAATGCTGAAATCAGCAGAGGTGGTAATCAAAAAGGAACATCAAGTGTTGATGGTGAATAAGACCACTAGTTTCAAGAAAGGCAAAGGTAAAAAGAACTTCAAGCAGGATGGCAAGGGAGTTGCCGCGCCTGGTAAATTAGTTTCCGGGAAGAAGCCAAACAATGGACCCAAGCCCGAGACTCAGTGCTTTTATTGCTAGGGAAATGGTCACTGGAAGCAGAACTGCCCCGAGTACTTAGCGGATAAGAAGGCCGGCAACACCAAAGGTATATGTGATATACATGCTATTGATGTGTACCTTACCAGTACTCGTAGTAGCTCCTGGGTATTTGATACCGGTGCGGTTGCTCATATTTGTAACTCAAAATAGGAGCTGCAGAATAAGCAAAGACTGGCGAAGGACGAGGTGACAATGCGCGTCGGGAATGGTTCCAAGGTCGATGCGATCGCCGTCGGCATGCTACCTCTACATTTACCTAAGGGATTAGTTTTAGACCTTAATAATTGTTATTTAGTGCCAGCTTTGAGCATGAACATTGTATCCTGATCTCTTTTAATGCGAGATGGCTACTCATTTAAATCCAAGAATAATGGTTATTCTATTTATATGAGAGACATGTTTTATGGTCATGCCTCGCTGGTCAATGGTTTATTTTTACTAAATCTCGAACGTGATGTTACACATATTCATAGTGTGAATACCAAAAGATGTAAGGTTAATAATGATAGTCCCACATACTTGTGGCACTGCCGCCTTGGTCACATTGGTGTCAAACGCATGAAGAAACTCCATGCCGATGGACTTTTGGAGTCTCTTGATGATGAATCATTTGACACGTGCGAACCATGCCTAATGGGCAAAATGACCAAGACTCTGTTCTCGGGAACAATGGAGCGAGCAACCAACTTGTTGGAAATAATACATACTAATGTGTGCGGTCCAATGAGCGTTGAGGCTCGCGGTGGCTATCGTTATGTTCTCACCCTCACTGATGACTTAAGTAGATATGGGTATGTCTACTTGATGAGACACAAGGCTGAGACCTTTGAAAAGTTCAAAGAATTTCAGAGTGAGGTAGAGAATCAACGTGACAGGAAAATAAAGTTCTTATAATCAGATCGTGGAGGAGAATATTTGAGTCACGAGTTTGGTACGCACTTAAGGAAATGAGGAATTGTTTCACAACTCACGCCGCCTGGAACACCTCAGCATAATGGTGTGTCCTAACGTTGTAATCGCACTCTGTTGGATATGGTGCGATCTATGATGTCTCTTACCAATTTACCGCTATCATTTTGGGGTTATGCTTTAGAGACAGCCGCATTCACTTTAAATAGGGCACCGTCTAAATCCGTTGAGACGACACTGTATGAATTATGGATTGGCAAGAAACCTAAGCTATCGTTTCTAAAAGTTTGGGGATGTGATGCTTATGTCAAGAAACTTCAACCTGAAAAGCTTGAACCCAAGTCGGAAAATGCGTCTTCATAGGATACCCTGAGGAAAAACCATTGGGTATACCTTCTACCTCAGATCCGAAGGCAAGATCTTTGTTGCCAAGAATGAATCCTTTCTGGAGAAAGAGTTTCTCACGAAAGAAGTAAGTGGGAGGAAAGTAGAACTTGATGAAGTACTGCCTCTTGAACCGGAAAGTAGCGCAGCTCAGGAAGATGTTTCTGTTGTGCCTGCACCGACTAGAGAGGAAGTTAATGATGATGAGAACTTCGGATCAAGATGCTATTGAACTTCGTAGGTCCACAAGGGCACGTTCCATACTAGAGTGGTACGGCAACCCTGTCCTGGAAATCATGTTGTTGGACAAAGGTGAACCTTCGAACTATGAAGAAGCGATCGCGGGCCTGGATTCCAACAAATGGCATGAAGCCATGAAATCCGAGATAGGATCCATGTATGAAAACAAAGTATGGACTTTGACAGACTTGCCCGATGATCGGCAAGCCATAGAAAATAATGTATCTTTAAGAAGAAGACTGACGCGGATGGTAATGTGACCGTCCATAAGGCTCGGCTTGTCGCTAAGGCTTATCGACAAGTTCAAGGGGTTGACTACGATGAGACTTTCTCACCCGTAGTGAAGCTAAAGTCCGTCCGAATCATGTTAGCTATTTCCGCATTCTATGATTATGACATATGGCAAATGGACGTCAAAACGGCATCCCTCAACGGTTTCCTTAAGGAAGAATCGTATATGATGCAGCCGGAAGGTTTTGTCGATCCTAAGAATGCTGACAAGGTGTGCAAGCTCCAGCGCTCCATCTATGGGCTGGTGCAAGCATCTCGGAGTTGGAACATTCGCTTTAATGAAATGATCAAAGCATTTGGGTTTATGCAGACTTATGGAGAAGCCTATGTTTACAAGAAAGTGAATGGGAGCTCTGTAGCATTTCCCATATTATATGTGGATGACATGCTATTGATGGGAAATGATATAGAACTTTTGGAAAGCATAAAGGCCTACTTGAATAAGTGTTTTTCAATGAAGGACCTTGGAGAAGTTGCTTACATATTAGGCATCAAGATCTATAGAGATAGATCAAGACGCCTCATCGGACTTTCACAAAGCACATACCTTGATAAGATATTGAAGAAATTCAATATGGATCAGTCCAAGAAGGGGTTCTTGCCTATATTGCAAGGTGTGAAACTGAGCACGGATCAATGCCTGACCTCACCAGAAGATAGAGAAAAGATGAGTGTCATCCCCTATGCCTCAGCCATAGGGTCTATTATGTATGCCATGCTGTGTACCAGACCTGACGTGAACCTTGTCGTAAGTTTGGTAGGGAGGTACTGTCGGGGATATACCCTGCGGTATGACCCAGCCAGATGTATGACCCGGCTAGAGCTTGGCGACTCACGAGCCTGGCAACTCACGGATGGCCCTAACGGCGGGTCAGATAGAAGACTAGGCCCAAGGCCCAGAAGGTCGGCTCATGTTATGGTGGGCCGGTTTACGAGGAAAGGCATAAGGAGTTTTCCCTTAAGGGGGCAGACTAAGATTCCACTTGTAATAGATTAGTCCTAATCCTAATAGGAGTCCACATGTAACCCGCCCCTTCACCTTATATAAGGAGGGGCAGGGCACCCCAAGAGGGACAGGCAAGAAGAAACAATCTCTAGGGCTAGACACAAAGAGCCGGCCAAGCCGGTGACTCCCTTGTGATCATAATGAGACCTAGCCACAAACAGCATGTAGGGTTATTACCGGATGATGTTTCCCTGGACCCGAAGCTGTCTAAATCCTTGTCTTGTGTTGCGTCTCTCGATTCCGCCCAACCCCTCTCAAGCTACCGCATAGATGTGTTGGCCTCGCGACTAAGTCCTCGCACTAAGGAAATCTGCCGTGACAATTCCACGACAGTTGACGCCCACCGTGGGGCCTGCGCACAGTGGTGTTGAGTTCTTGGAGGGATCTTTCACAGGGATCGAGAAGCTCATGATTAGTCAGAGGAAGAGGAGTATGCGTGAAACAGTCACGTAAAATAACCACCATGAGACAACCCTGGACAGAGCCGGCGTATTCATGAATTTATGATCGAAATTATGGTTAACTTTGGAGTTGGCATATACAAGATTAGGGTTGCGTGATGCGCATCGCTGCAACCAGATGACCCATCGAATCTGGGTCAATTTCTGTTCAGCCATGATTGGAAAACAAAGCGAGGCTAACTGCCTGCTCAAATTCTGAGATGATCAGGTATTCCAGCAAGTTGTGAGGAGGTTTGACAGGTCGTTGTTGCTACTACTCATCACCTGAAGGAAACGAGAGGCGATCTGCTACTTTGTTGATTGAAGTAGTACTACTATTACATCTCACGTAAAGCTATGGATGGCCAGATCGGTTGTCCGTGAGTATTCAGGATTGGACTGGAAAAAAACGACCCGGAAAAGGACGTGGACATTGGCACAGTTTCGGCCCTATCCAGAGTCGCCCACGCCTCTCCTTACGGCCGCTCCGCTCGAGCCGGCCTCGGCCGGCCACCGCTGCCTGCCATCGAGACCTCCGTCTCCGCCTGCCTCAAACGTAGCGGGGCCGAGCCGCCGCCCGCCGTGAGCCGCCTCCGCTAAAGGCCCGTGGCCTCGCTTCGTTCTCCGCCCAAGGTGGCCTTGCCTGCGCCCCGCCGTGGCCGGTTCTGTGTCGCCGCTACTCCGGACCAGGTTTTGCCCTGCGCCTGGCTGCCGCAACAGGCGCCCCCAACAGAGCTGCCCTCACGCGAGTTCGTGCCCGCGACCCTGGGCTGCTGTGTTATGGTTTTGTACTGCTTCGGCTATATTTTGCTGGTGCTTCTGTCCCTTCATTCATCATAAAACCAAGGAAAGGGAAAAGTGGAATGTCCCAATTAGCACTCAACGTCAATTGGTATTCAACACTGGATTTCTCTAGCAAAACTGTAGTACTGGATCAATACTACTATGTGCCAAGCTTCATGCAAAAAACAAAAGGGAGGCCACGATCTGGAAGACACAGATGTGGATAGCCAAACCGGCCACAACTACCGCCGCCATGGCTTGCTTCTACTATGCTGGCACGCCGCCGCCCCGTTATTTCTACCACAATCGCAGCTCTGCTTTGAGTCACCTGGCCGTTTCTATGCCTGTCGCCAATGCATCGGCCTTAAGCCGCCTGCGAGTCATCACCTCCTCCGTGCCTCTCGCGAGTCGGCCTTGTGTGCCTGTGAGCCTCCGCCTCCATCACTATGAAAAGGGGTGTGGGGAAGTGCTACATTAGAACAGTCAAAGTGAGATGGGTTGTGGACTTTTGTCTGACATCTAACCAGCATTATCTAATGCCTGCATCCGCGTTCATCCGGAAAATAAATCAGGTGCTATCTGTTCTTAGTATTTTTAGCACATATTAATTCTTCTAAGAACAATTACTTTGTCTTTCAATACATTTTATGCAGAACAAAGCGCACTTCAAAAGTGACGTCATGCCATAGACATGGGGCTCGCACCATTTTAAATGTCGTGGCCAACCCTCGTGCCTGGAATGGCTACCACTGCCGCGGTTGACTTGTCAGTCTATGCCCGCGTGCGCTGGTCTCCAACACCGTGGCTGACTCCTGCGCCAATGGACGCACGCACGCCATCGCTCCCATGGTCCGGTCTACATTAACACGCCGGTGCTGCACCCATTCTCATAAGCCGCCCGACGGATACGCGAACAAGTCGCCGCCCCCGTTGAGGGGTTTACATCAATACGTGGCTGACTCATTTGTCTGAGCCTACGATTGCCTCGCCCGTCCGCACTAGTTTACAACTCCGCAGCCGACTCATATGTCTGCTCCCGCGGCCGACGCGTCCGTTGTTGATTTCAGCTTTACCGTGGTGATCATCAACGCCGCGGTGGATAATTTCTGACCTGACATAGCAGGTGAAGTCCATCCAGTATATTTTTATATTACATATTGCTTTCTTTAAAAGAGCAATTACCCTGGTTTGCAAGTTCTCTAAATGCAGGGCAAGTTGTCTACTACCAAAGGGACAGCATTCCACTGTTTAAATTCTATGCCAGTTTATATCATAATCAAGCATGGAGAGTCTCAACCCAACTCCTCGAGTAGTCTTAAAGACTCAGGGGCTACATGGGCATGGCTCAGTAAATGTTGCCAGTTTAAAGGCCGTCAGAAAATTTCCGGCTCAAAATGAAGAATTCCGGTTTAAAATCTGGCTCAAGGGAAATTTGTCTCTCACAAAGCATTGAAGCTCAATATCTGGTTTAAAATCCGGCTCAAGGGAAATCTATCTCCCACAAAGCTCTGAAGCTTTCAATATCCGGCTCAACGCCCGGCTCTAGAAGAAGTTATCTCTCGCAAAGTTCGAGTCCTTAGAAAGTTAAAGGTTGCCGAAGAGGACCTGATGACATGATGTGCGGTTCAAACATGGGTATCCTGCCTTAGGGCTTATCTTATTATGGTCACTTGGGGGCTTCCTGCTCATCGAGCATAGCTGTCAATACCGTCTTGATCGGCGCAATGCCAAAACTTATATGCTCACTTGGGGGCTTCTTGTTCAAACATATGTCGTATTCGAACCAAAGAGAACATAGCTGTCGGTACCCTTTTGATCGGCACAATGCCAAACTCACTAGGGGTCTTCTTGATCATATTCGAATCATTGCTTAACCCCTTTTGGGTCCGACTTTGATCGTATTCGAATCAGAGTCATTAAAAACTCTCAAGGTCATTTGGGGGCTTCTTGTTCAAACATAGGTCGTATTCGAACCAAAGAGAACATAGATGTCGGTACCCTTTTGATCGGCGCAACGCCAAAGCCACTGGGGGCTACATGATCGTATTCGAATCCTAGCTTAACCCCTTTGGAACGGTTTACTGATCATATTCGAATCAGAAGCCTCAAATTTTTCTCTCTATTTGGCTTAAGTTTTTTGAAAACAATCTTTGGTTTTGCTTTGAGATTTTTTGCTCATATCTGAACCATATATATGTGGTTTCAATTAACCCGGCTTGACTTTGGATGATAAGTCACCAGCATATGACAATCATAAACATTTGGAAGTTTTGATTCCCAAAGATTGGCTTATCACCCTTACTGCATAGGTATCATAAGCCGGCAGTACGATTCAATGTCACAGGTATGATATTATTTATACATGATTATGTTTAAACCAGCCCTGGCTATGGACTTTAAGTCGCTGGTATATTTTGGAGTGCGCCATTGGAATCATGCGCTTATCAATCATTGGATTATAGCCCTTATTGGATACGGCGATGGCATATGTTGTTTAAACTCTGTGCAGGATTTGCAGAATTATGACTTATATAAATGCTGAAGTCCAAGATCATCATTAAAATTGATGCTTCAAAATGATTATCCGTTCTGGATTTTCTCAAAGGTTATAAGCCGCCGGGTTATAAAAATTCTGGCTTACAATGGAGGCGTATTAAATCGCCATCGGCCAAGAGCCGTCGGGTATTTAAACTCCGGATTTACTTGTCAACAGATAAGGTATTCAAAGTCTCTTTAGCGCAATGGCTATTATTTTATCAATGGATATGATTCATTCTACAATGGAAGGAATAGTCCCGAGTCGCTGCAGGCTTACAATCCGGCACTTGGGGGCTACATTATTCAGATTGAGATCATATCAAATATGCAAGTCCCATGTTACTGCCAGCATGCACCATGGCACTTGGGGGCTAATGCAAAAGTTATTTTTTGCTCAACTTATTGAAGACTCGACTCATCACATTGTAATGAGCCGGCCCTTGGGGGCTACCAATTGCTCCTGTCAAAAAATTCAAGGTACACAAGCATTAATCCATTATATTGAACGGTCCACTACTCAGTTGGTAGAGTACAAAGCTCTTAACCTTGTGGATGTGGGTTCAAGCCACATGGTGGAGATTATATTATATGATGTTATTATCAATAAATTATATATAAAGTCCCAGCTCAGTATTATCTTACTGACCCGGCCCTTGGGGGCTACACGTTGTTGTTCAAGTTTACATGGTTATATCTACAAAGTCCCTGTTCCTTATTGCATAATGACCCGGCCCTTGGGGGCTACACTGGTTGAAGTTTTCATGAGCATAAGGCAATTACATGTCCCAAGTTGCTGCAAGCATGACAACCCGGCACTTGGGGGCTACAGGTGATATGCATATAAGGGGGGATCTTCAAATTCTCACTTTGGAGCAGACTAGATTAACCCGGTGTCTGCAACAATCATGACCCAGTATCATTTATTTACAACCCGGCAATTTTGGCAATCATAAATCGGTAAGATCTATATCTTTAAGCCAGCTGAATATCAGTTGAATATTTCAAGACCAATATTTTTGTCAAGTCGGAGCATTGAAGGCCGACTCAAATGGATTATTTCTTATAATATTTCTCTACAAGAGCCAATGTCAGCAAATTGATTATGAAGCTGGCCTATTGACCCGGATTTTTTAGAAGAAGTGCCTGGATTTTTTGCATTGGCAAGGTTTGGACATATCTGTTAAAGGAGATTTGCTATAAGATCTTTAGTATGCATCCAGGAGGAAATGACAAGGACTTAAGGATGATCAGGTGTCGGTTCAGGAAAATATTTAACCCAGAGCACGTCCTATCAAGTTTGTTCTTGTGTTTATTTTACAGGATCGGTTTAACATGGATAAATCCAAATTAAACTGGGGGCCAATGTCGGGGATATACCCCGCGGTATGACCCAGCCGGATGTATGACCCGGCTAGAGCTTGGCGACTCACGAGCCTGGCGACTCATGGATGGCCCTAACGGCGGGTCAGATAGAAGACTAGGCCCAAGGCCCAGAAGACCGACTCATGTTATGGTGGGCCGGTTTACGAGGAAAGGCATAAGGAGTTTTCCCTTAAGGGGGGCAGACTAAGATTCCACTTGTAATAGACTAGTCCTAATCCTAATAGGAGTCCACATGTAACCCACCCCTTCAACTTATATAAGGAGGGGCAGGGCACCCCAACAGGGACAGGCAAGAAGAAACAATCTCTAGGGCTAGACACAAAGAGCCGGCCAAGCCGGCGACTTCCTCATGATCATAATGAGACCTAGCCACAAATAGCATGTAGGGTTATTATAGGATGATGTTTCCCGGGACCCGAAGCGTCTAAATCCTTGTCTTGTGTTGCGTCTCTCGATTCCGTCTAACCCCTCTCAAGCTACCGCATAGATGTGTTGGCCTCGCGACTAAGTCCTCGCACTAAGGACATCTGCCGTGACAATTCCACGACAGGTCCCAAAGTAATCCCGGCATGGAACACTGGACAGCGGTCAAGAATATTCTGAAGTACCTAAAAAGGACTAAGGATATGTTTCTTGTTTATGGAGGTAATGAAGATCTCGTCGTAAAGGATTACGTCGATGCTATCTTCGACAAAGATCTGGATGACTCCAAGTCACTAACCGGATACTTGTACATTTTGAATGGTGGGGAAGTCAACTGGTGCAGTTGCAAGCAAAGCATCGTGGCAGGATCTACATGTGAAGTGGAGTACATGGCAGCCTCGGAGGTAGCACATGAAGCAATCTGGATGAAGGAGTTCATTACCGGCCTAGGAGTTATTCCCAATGCGTCATGCCCGATGACTCTCCATTGACAACACTGGAGCTATTGCCCTTGCCAAGGAGCCCGGGTTTCACAAGAAGACCAGGCATATCAAGCGTCGTTTCAACTCCATTCGTGAAAATGTTCAAGATGGAGACATAGATATTTGTAAAGTGCATACGGATCTGAATGTTGCAGATCTGTTCACTAAACCTCTTCCACAAGAAAAACATGATCAACACCAGAACTCTATGGGTGTTCGATTCATCACAATGTAACTAGATTACTGACTCTAGTGCAAGTGGAAGACTGTTGGAAATATACCCTAGAGGCAATAATAAAATGGTTATTATTATGTTTCCTTGTTCATGATAATTGTCTGTTGTTCATGCTATAATTGTATTAACCGGAAACTGTAATACATGTGTGAATACATAGACCACAACATGTCCCTAGTGAGCCTCTAGTTGACTAGCTCGTTGATCAATAGATGGTTATGGTTTCCTGACCATGGGCATTATATGTCATTGATAACAGGATCACATCATTAGGAGAATGATGTGATGGACAAGACCCAATCCTAAGCATAGCACAAGATCGTGTAGTTTGTTTGCTAAGAGCTTTTCTAATGTCAAGTATAATTCCCTTAGACCATGAGATTGTGCAACTCCCGAATACTGTAGGAATGCTTTGGGTTTACCAAACGTCAAAACGTAACTGGGTGGCTATAAAGGTGCACTACAGGTATCTCCGAAAGTGTCTGTTGGGTTGGCACGAACCGAGACTGGGATTTGTCACTCCGTATGATGGAGAGGAATCTCTGGGCCCACTCGGTAATGCATCATCATAATGAGCTCAATGTGACTAAGGAGTTAGTCACGGGATCATGCATTATGGAACGTGTAAAGAGACTTGCCAGTAAAGAGGTTGAACGAGGTATTGGGATACTGACGATTGAATCTCGGCCAAGTAACACCGGTGGACAAAGGGAATTGTGTACGGGATTGATTGAATCCCCGACATCATGGTTCATCCGATGAGATCATCGTGGAACATGTGGGAGCCAACATGGATATCCAGATCCCGTTGTTGGTTATTGGCCGGAGAGATGTCTCGGTCATGTCCGCATGATTCCCAAAATCGTAGGGTCTACACACTTAAGGTTCGGTGACGCTAGAGTTGTTATAGGAAATAGTATGTGGTTACTGAATGTTGTTCGGAGTTCCGGATGAGATCCCGAACATCACGAGGAGTTCCGAAATGGTCCGGAGATGAAGATTTATATATGGGAAGTCCTTATTCCGTCGCCAGAAGTGTTCGGGGGTTTACCGGTATTGTACTGGGACCACCGGGAGGGTCCACCTGCCCCGGAGGGCCCTATGGGCTGAATATGGAGGGGAGCCAGCCCCTAGGTGGTTGGGCGCCAACTCCCCCTAGGTCCCATGCGCCTAGGGTTTGGGGGAAACCCTAAAGGGGCGCCCCCCTTGGCTTGGGGGGCAAGCCTCCCCCCTTGGCCGCCGCCCCCCTCTAGATCTATCTCGAGGGGGGGGGCTCTCTCTTGCCCCTATATATAGTGGGGAGGTGGGAGGGCTGCCGCACCCTTCCCCTGGCACAACCCTCCCCCTCTCCAACACCTCCTTCTCCTTCGTTGTGCTTGGCGAAGCCCTGCCGGAGAACTGCATGCTCCACCACCACGCCGTCGTGCTGCCGGAGCTCTCCCTCAACTTCTCCTCTCCCCTTGCTGGATCAAGAAGGAGGAGACGTCCCCGGGCTGTACGTGTGTTGAACACGGAGGCGTCGTCCGTTCGGTGCTAGATCGGATCTTTCGTGATTTGAATCGCCGCGAGTACAACTCCATCATCTGCGTTCTAGTAACGCTTCCGCTTAGCGATCTTCAAAGGTATGAAGATGCACATCCTCTCTCTCTCTCTCTCTTGTTGCTAGAATCTCCTAGAATGATCTTGGTAATACGTAGGAAATTTTTTAATTATTTCTATGTTCCCCTACAATTTAGCTCATGCCTTTGACCCTCTTAGTAAAAAGATTGGGATCAATTTCCCCAATTTCAAACCCACGATCTTGTTTAAGGCTATAGAGCGCCTTCTTAAGTTTGTATACATGAGTGGGGAACTTGGGATCCTCGAATCCCGGAGGTTGTTTGACATATACCAACTCATTTAAAGGACCATTAGGAAATGCACTTTTCATATCCATTTGTTGCAACTTAAAATCATGATGAGATGCATATGCAAGCAACATGCGAAAAGATTCAAGACAAGCAACGGGGGAAAGGTTTCACCATAGTCGATACCCTTGACTTGGGAGTAGCCTTGTGCCACCAATCTTGCCTTGTTTCGAACAACCACCCCATTCGCATCTTGCTTGTTCTTGAAGATCCATTTGGTTCTAATGACATTGTGCTCCTCCATTGGCCTTGGCACTAATTCCCATACTTGGTTGCGCTCAAAGTTGTTGAGTTCATCATGCATGGCTTCAAGCCAATCCTCATCATCGAGGGCTTTCATGTACCTTTTGGGGTTCAACACACGAAACAATCGTGTGATGCTCACAAAAGTTCGACAATTGTTTACGAGTAGCTACCCCATTTCTCAATCTTCCAAGCACATTTTCCATGACATGTTGTTGACGCTCGAGCTTGGAAGCCACCTTGGTGGCACGGCGCTCCAAAATTTCCTCAATAGGCATTTGAGGATCATCATTTTGTTCATCTTGAGCACCGTCTTGAGCTTGCCCTTGATCTTGAGAAGCCTCTTGATCTTGAGCTTGCTCGGTATCATAAACTTGATCTTGGGCATCACTTGGTGCAACACCATCATCATGTGGTTGATCTTGCCCTTGATCTTGTTCACTTAGTAGAGGGACTTCACTTTGTTCTTCGGAAGCGTGTGGGTCTTGGGTTGGTGATGGCTCCACTTGAGTAGAGCATTCCTTTTCCTTCGGCCACAAGGGGTTCCTCAATGGGGAGTATTTGACCAATCCCCATTCTTATTATGGCTTGAGGAGGAATTTCATCATCTACATCACAAAGACCACATTGCTCCACTTGGGAGCCATTATTTTCATCAAACTCCATGTTACACGTCTCCTCCATTAGTCCGGTGGACTTGTTGAGGACACGATAAGCATGAGAGTTTGTAGAATAACCAACAAATATGCCCTCTTGAGCTCTAGGTTCAAATACACAACCGAACACCTTTCTTGAGAATGAAACACTTACACTCGAACATCTGGAAGTACTTGAGGTTGGGCTTGTTACCGGTAAGTATCTCGTAAGGAGTTTTGTTCAAGCCTTTGTGGAGGTAGAGCCGATTGGATGCATGAAATGCGGTGTTGATGGCTTCGGCCCAAAAGTTGTATGGAGATTTGAATTCCACCAACATGGTCCTTGCCGCATCCATCAACGTTCGGTTCTTTCTCTCCGCCACACCATATTGTTGAGGGGTATAGGGTGCGGCATATTGGTGCTTGATCCCCTCGTCACTAAGAAACTCATCCAAGGTGTAGTTCTTGAACTCGGTGCCGTTGTCACTTCTAATCATCAATATATTTGCTTCATGTTGACGTTGAGCTTCATTAACAATGTTGATGACGGTCCGTTGGGTCTCACTCTTCCTCCTGAAGAAGTATACCCATGTATATCTTGAGTAGTCATCCACAATCACCAAGAAATATTTTCTTCCACCAAGACTATCAAAGGATGGAGGACCAAAAAGATACATGTGAAGGAGCTCAAAGGGACTCTTCGAGTAGATGACAGTCGAGGGTCGATGAGACTTCCCATGTAACTTTCCTTCAATACAAGCACAACAAGCAGGATCTTTGGCAAACCTCACATTTGTTAGTCCACGGACGTGGTCCCCTTTGAGGTGACTTTACAAAGATCTCATATTGACATGGGCTAGTCGGCGATGCCAAAGCCAACCCACATCAACTTTAGCCATTAGGCAAGTCGCGGTCTTAGTGGGTCGCTCCGAAAAGTTCACCACATAGAGACCGTTCTCGACATACCCAACAAAGGCTACTTTAAGAGTCTTGCTCCACAAAAGAGCACGGAAAGTGATGACCCACAAGTGTAGGGGATCAATCGTAGTCCTTCCAATAAGTAATAGTGTCGAGCCCAATGAGGAGCAGAAGGAAATGACAAGTGGTTTTCAGTAAGGTATTCTCTGCAAGCACTGAAATTGTAGGTAACAGATAGTTTTGCGATAAGGTAATTTGTAACGGGTAACAAGAAATGAAAGTAAATAAGGTGCAGAAACGTGGCCCAATCCTTTGTGTAGCAAAGGACAAGCCTTGACAAGTTCTTGTATGGAGGAAAGTTCTCCCGAGGACACATGGGAATTATCGTCAAGCTAGTTTTCATCACATTCATATGATTCGCGTTCATTACTTTGATAATTTTATATGTGGGTGGACCGGTGCTTGGGTACTGCCCTTTCTTGGACAAGCATCCCATTTATGATTAACCCCTATTGCAAGCATTCGTAACTACAAAAGAAGTATTAAGGTAAACCTAACCATAGCATGAAACAAGTGGATCCAAATCAGCCCCATACGAAGCAACACATAAACTAGGGTTTAAGCTTCTGTCACTCTAGCAACCCATCATCTACTTATTACTTCCCAATGCCTTCCTCTAGGACCAAATAATGGTGAAGTGTCATGTAGTCGACGTTCACATAACACCACTAGAGGAGAGACAACATACATCTCATCAAAATATCGAACGAATACCAAATTCACATGACTACTAATAGCAAAACTTCTCCCATGTCCTCAGGAACAAACGTAACTACTCACAAAGCATATCCATGTTCATAATAAGAGGGGTATTAATATGCATTAAGGATCTGAACAAATGATCTTACACCGAAAAAACCAACTAGCATCAACTACAAGGAGTAATCAACACTATTAGCAACCCACAGGTACCAATCTGAGGTTTTGGGACAAAGATTGGACACAAGAGATGAACTAGGGTTTGAGAGGAGATGGTGCTGGTGAATATGTTGATGGAGATTGGCACCCTCCCGATGAGAGGATCATTGGTGATGATGATGGTGATGGTTCCCCTCCTGGAGGGAAGTTTCCCCGGCAGAACAGCTCCGCCGGAGCCCTAGATTTGTTCTACCAAGGTTCCGCCTCATGGCGGCGGAGTTTCGTCCCGCAAGCTTGCTCATGATTTTTTTTTCTAGGTAAAAGACTTCATATAGCAGAAGATGGGCACCGGAGGGCTGCCAGGTGGCCCACGAGGCAGGGGGCGCGCCTAGGGGGTAGGGTGCGCCCCCCACCCTCGTGGCCAGGGTGTGGGCCCCCTCTGGTATTTCTTCCGCTCAGTATTTTTTATTAAATCCAAAAATGACTTCTGTGGAGTTTCAGGACTTTTGGAGCTGTGCAGAATAGGTCTCTAATATTTGCTCCTTTTCCAGCCCAGAATCCCAGCTGCCGGCATTCTCCCTCTTCATGTAAACCCTGTAAAAGAAGAGATAATAGCCATAAGTGTTGTGACATAACGTGTAATAACAGCCCATAATGCAATACATATTGATATAAAAGCATGATGCAAAATGGACGTATCAACTCCTCCAATCTTAGACCTCGCTTGTCCTCAAGTGGAAGCCGATATCGAAAAATATGTCCACATGTTTAGAGATAGAGGTGTGGATAAAATAAAGTACAGACATGAGGGCACCATGATCATTCTTATAACAGCAATGTATATAGATTTTTTTCATATGATTTCTTATGCTCAAGTAACAATCTATTCACCATGTCAAGTATGAATCAGAAACTTCATTGAGAACCAACAAACTATGATCTCGGTCATTGAAGTAATTGCAATTTATCATAACATTGGAAAGATTCAATATAAGAGCTTTTCAGCAAGTCCACATACTCAAATATCATTTAGTCTTTCACAATTTCTAACACTCACGCAATACTTATGGTTATGAAGTTTTAATCGGACACAGAGAAAGATAGGGGCTTATAGTGTTGCCTCCCAACCTTTTACCTCAAGGGTAATGTCAACAATAATAGTTCATGCTAACTTACATCCAATTGGATATATATATCAGGATCTTTCCAACACGAGGTGCTTGCCAAAGGATAAAATGTAAAAAGGAAAGGTGAAGATCAACATGACTCTTGTAGAAGACAGAAAGTAAAAGATAGGCCTTTCGCAGAGGGAAGCAGAGGTTGTCATGTGCTTTTATGGTTGGATGCACAAAATCTGAATGCAAAAGAATGTCACTTTATATTGCCACTTGTGATACAGACCTTTATTATGCAGTCCATCGCTTTTATTACTTCCATATCACAAGATCGTATAAAGCTTATTTTCTCCACACTAATAAGTCATACATATTTAGAAAGCAATTTTTATTGCATGCACCATGACAACTTACTTGAAGGATCTTACTCGATCCATAGGTAGGTATGGTGGACTCTTATGGCAAAATTGGGTTTAAGGATATTTGGAAGCACAAGTAGTATATCTACTTGGTGTAAGGAATTTGGCTAGCATGAGGGGGAAAGGCAAACTCAACATGTTGGATGATCCATGACAATATACTTTAATTTAGATGTGAGAAAACATAACCCATTACGTTGTCTTCCTTGTCCAACGTGAACTCTTTAGCATGTCATACTTAAATGAGTGCTCACAATCATAAAAGATGTCCAAGATAGTATATTTATATGTGAGAACCTCTCTTTCTTTATCACTTCCTATTAATTGCAACGATGACCAAAACTATGTTTGCCAACTCTCAACAACTTGTAATCATCATACTCTTTATATGTGAAGTCATTGCTCTCCATAAGGTCAATATGATCTCTTTTATTTCTTTTTATTCTTTCTTTTACTCCCTCAAGATCATAGTAAGATAGCAAAGCCCTTAACTCAACACTAATCTTTATTATATATATCTCACGGACTCGATTACATGGAAGAATCATAAAGAAAAACTCAAAACTAAATCATACCAAAACTTTATTCTACTAGATTGAGATATTACTAAAAGGATCGAACTAAGGAAAACGGTAAACATAGGAGTGTGATGGTGATACGATACCGGGGCACCTCCCCCAAGCTTGGCAGATGCCCAAGGGAGTGCCCATACCCATGTGATTAGTTCCTCGGAGGTGGTGATGATGGAGTTGTTGATGATGTAGGCTTGTCGTCCGTCTTCCAAGGCATAGGCTCAACACCATGGAAGGATGATCGAGTCTCCGGGATCCTCAAATCTGCAGCCAAACTCATCCTCTTGAATCTATATTCATACTCACAGTTTTGGTTTTGCAGGTCATAGATCTGGGCTTGGAGGTGCTCGATTTTCTCATGAAGCTTGAGGATGGTCTCCCAATGTTCTTGGCGTCCATCTTGTGGTTGTTGGTGAACTCCGTGATCATCATCTGGTTGGCGTTGAGTCTGCGTTCCACCATCCCTTGGCACTTGAAAACTTGTTGTTCCATTGCTTCGATCTTTGTCTCCACGCTTCCTGTCCTCCTTGGTCCCTCAACATCGCGGATGTGCAGCACCCCATCACGCATCTCAATGGTTTGAGGGTGATGCAGCACCTCCGCGAGGTAGGGGTTGATGACCTTCTCGAAAAACTTGTCCTTGTGGGCGCTTGAAGACGTCATGGTGCTCTAGATCTGTCAGAAAAACAGCTCGAAACAAAGAGTATATTTGCGTGATATGATGGTCAAAACCTTTGGAAAAACAGCTTAAAGAAGTATCGTGCAAGAAAATGGAGTCCAGAGAGCACACGAAGTGCCCATGAGGCAGGAGGGCCCGCCCAGGGGGGTAGGGAGTGCCCTCCACCCTCGTGGATGCCTCGTGTCCTTCCCCGACTACTTCTTATTTTCCTATTTTCTAAAATATTCCAAAGTGGAGAAAATTTGCTATTAGAACTGTTTTGGAGTCGGTTTACTTACCGTACCACATACCTATTCCTTTTTGGAATCTGGAACGTTCTGGAAAGTGTCCCTTATGTATTCCTCCAGGGTTACGGTTTCAATAATAGTAGTTTCAACATTAATAGGATTACCTGAGATATAATGTTTGATTCTTTGATCGTTCACCACCTTTGGATTTGTGCCTTCGAAGTTGTTGATTTTTATGGCACCGGAACGATAGACCTCCTCGATAACATAAGGGCCTTCCCATTTAGAGAGAAGTTTTCCTACAAAAAAATCTTAAACGAGAGTTGAAAAGCAACACATAATCACCTACATTAAACTCACGCTTTTGTATCCTTTTTTCATGCCATCTTTTAACTTTTTCTTTAAACAGTTTGGCATTCTCATAGGCTTGGGTTCTCCATTCATCAAGTGAGCTAATGTCCTCTTCTCACCAGCAAGTTTGAAATCATATTGAGCTTTTTAATGGCCCAATATGCCTTATGTTCTAGTTCGAGAGGTAAGTGGCGAGCTTTTCCATAAACCATTTTATACGGAGACATACCCATAGGATTCTTATATGCAGTTCTATAAGCCCATAATGCATCATCAAGTTTCTTGGACCAATTCTTTCTAGATCTATTAACAGTCTTTTGCAAAATTAACTTAACCTCTCTGTTACTCAATTCTACTTGGCCACTAGACTGTGGGTGATAAGGAGATGCAATTCTATGATTAACATCATACTTAGCAAACATTTTAGGGACAGCACCATGAATAAAATGTGAATCACCATCAGTCATTAAGTATCTAGGGACTCCAGACCTCAAAAAATAACTTCTTTAAGCATCTTAATAGAGGTGTTACGATCAGCACTACTAGTTGGAATAGCTTCTACCGACTTAGTAACGTAATCAACAGCAACTAAAATATGTGTATACCCATTAGAGCAAGGAAACGGTCCCATATAATCAAAGCCCCAAACATCAAATGGTTCAATAACAAGGGACTAATTCATAGGCATTTCTTGACGTCTACTAATATTACCAATTCTTTGACATTCATCACAAGATAGGACAAACTTATGGGCATCTTTGAAGAGAGTAGGCCAATAAAACCAGATTGCAATACCTTATGTGCAGTTCTATCTCCAGCGTGGTGTCCTCCATATGCCTCGGAGTGACACTTGCGTAGGATCTGTTCCTGTTCATGCTTAGGTACACAATGTCTAATAACACCATCTACTCCTTCTTTATAAAGGTGTGGGTCATCCCAGAAGTAATGTCTCAAATCATAAAAAAACTTTTTCTTTTGCTGGTATGTGAAACTAGGTGGTATGGATTTAGCAACAATGTAATTAGCATAATCAGCATACCATGGAGCAGTACAAGAAGCATTTATGACAGCTAATTGTTCAGCAAGAAAGCTATCATCAATAGGTAATGGGTCATCAAGAACATTCTCTAGCTTTGACAAGTTGTCTACAACGGGGTTCTCAGTTCCCTTTCTATCAATAATATGCAAATCAAATTCTTGTAGAAAGAGAAACCATCTAATGAGTCTAGGTTTAGCATCTTTCTTTTCCATAAGATATTTAATTGCAGCATGATCAGTGTGAATAGTTACTTTAGAATCAACAATATAAGGTCTAAACTTATCACAAGCAAATACAACTGCTAAGAATTCTTTTTGAGTAGTATTACAGTTTCTCTGGGCATTGCCTAGTGTTTTACTAGCATATTGAATAACATTTAGTTTCTTATCAACTCTTTGTCCTAAAACAGCGCCTGCAGCATAATCACTAGCATCACACATAATTTCAAAGGGTAAATTCCAATCAGATGGCTGAACAATAGGTGCAGAAATCAAAGCTTTCTTAAGTATTTCAAATGCTTCTACACAATCATCATGGAAGACAAAAGGAATATCTTTTTGTAATAGATTAGTCAGAGGCCTAACAATTTTAGAGAAGTTCTTAATGAACCTCCTATAAAAACCGGCATGACCAAGGAAACTTCTTATATCTTTAATGTCCTTGGGACATGGCATCTTTTCAATAGCATCAACCTTAGCTTTATCAACTTCAATACCTCTTTCAGAAATTTTATGCCCCAAGACAATACCTTCATTAACCAGAAAGTGGCACTTCTCCCAATTCAAGACGAGACTAGTATCTTCACATCTCTGCAAAACTCGATCAAGGTTGCTCAAGCAATCATCAAAAGAAGACCCATAAATGGAGAAATCATTCATGAAAACCTCACAAATCTTTTCACCAAAGTCAGCGAATATAGCCATCATGCATCTTTGAAAGGTAGTAGGTGCATTACATAAACCAAAAGGCATATGTCTGTAAGCAAAAGCACCGAAAGGGCAAGTAAAAGTGGTCTTTTCTTGATCCTCTGCTGACACAGGTATTTGAGAGAAACCAGAGTAACCATCTAGAAAGCAAAAATGTGTATGTTTGGATAGTCTTTCTAGCATTTGATCAATAAAAGGTAGAGGATAATGATCTTTTTTTAGTATCTTTATTTAACTTACAGAAATAAATTACCATCCTATAACCTGTAACAATTCTTTGTGGGATCAATTCATCTTTATCATTAGGAACAACAGTAATACCTCCCTTCTTAGGGACACAATGGACAGGGCTTACCCACTGACTATCAGCAATGGGATAATTATACCTACCTCAAGGAGCTTTAGTATTTCGCTTCTTACCACTTCTTTCATCTTAGGATTTAATCATCATTGGTGATCAATAACTAGTTTAGCATTGATACGTTCATTTTGCATCATACTTTTATATCGATATTTACTGCATTATGGGCTCTTATTACACGTTATGCACAATACTTATGGCTATTCTCTCTTATTTTACAAGGTTTACATGAAGAGGGAGAATGCCGTCAGTTGGGATTCTGGGCTGGAAAAGGAGCAAATATTGGAGACCTATTCTGCACAGCTCCAAAAGTCCTAAAACTCCACGAAAGTCAATTTTGGAATTAATAATAATTATTCAGCGGAAGAAATACCTGAGGGGGGGCCACCCACCGTCCACGAGGGTGGGGGGCGCGCCCCCCTGCCTCGTGGGCCACTTGGCAGCCCTCCGGTGCCCATCTTGTGCTATATGAATTCTTTTACCCTGGAAAAAATCACAAGCAAGCTTACGGGACGAAACTCCGCCGCCACGAGGCAGAACCATGGCAGAACCAATCTAGGGCTCCGGCGGAGCTGCTCTGCCAGGGAAACTTCCCTCCGGGAGGGGGAAATCATCACCATCGTCATCACCAATGATCCTCTCATCAGGAGGGGGTCAATCTCCATCAACATCTTCACCAGCACCATCTCCTCTCAAACCCTAGTTCATCTCTTGTATCCAATCTTTGTACAAAAACCTTAGATTGGTACCTCTGGGTTGCTAGTAGTGTTGATTACTCCTTGTAGTTGATGCTCGTTGGTTTATTTGGTGGAAGATCATATGTTCAAATCCTTAATGCATATTAATACTCCTTTGATTATGAACATGAATATGCTTTGTGAGTAGTTACGTTTGTTCCTGAGGACATGGGTGAAGTCTTGCTATTAGTAGTCATGTGAATTTGGTATTCGTTCGATATTTTGATGAGATGTATGTTGTCTCTCCTCTAGTGGTGTTATGTGAACGTCGGCTACATGACACTTCCCCATTATTTGGGCCTAGAGGAAGGCATTCGGAAGTAATAAGTAGATGATGGGTTGCTAGAGTGACAGAAGCTTAAACCCTAGTTTATGTGTTGCTTCATAAGGGGCTGATTTGGATCCACTTGTTTCATGCTATGGTTAGGTTTACCTTAATACTTCTTTTGTAGTTGCAGATGCTTGCAATAGGGGTTAATCATAAGTGAGATGCTTGTCCAAGAAAGGGCAGTACCCATGCACCGGTCCACCCACATATCAAATTATCAAAGTAACGAACGTGAATCATATGAGCGTGATGAAAACTAGCTTGACGGTAATTCCCATGTGTCCTCGGGAGCGCTTTTCTCATTATAAGAACTTATCCAGGCTTGTCCTTTGCGACAAAAAGGATTGGGCCACCTTGCTGCACCTTATTTACTTTCATTGCTTGTTACCCATTACAAATTATCTTACCACAAAACTATATGCTACCTACAATTTCAGTGCTTGCAGAGAATACCTTACTGAAAACCACTTGTCATTTCCTTCCGCTCCTCGTTGGGTTTGACACTCTTACTTATCAAAAGGACAATGATAGATCCCCTATACTTGTGGGTCATCAAGACTCTTTTATGGCGCTGTTGCCGGGGATTGAAGCGCCTTTGGTGAGTGGAACTTGGTAAGGAAACATTTATATAGTGTGCTGAAATTTACTGTCACTTGTTACTATGGAAACTAATCCTTTGAGGGGCTTGTTCGGGGTATCTTCACCCCGACCAGTAGAGCAAAGAGTTGGTCCTCAACCTACTGATCCTACTGATAATGTTTACTTTGAAATTCCTTCGGGTATGGTAGAGAAACTCATAGCTAATCCCTTTACATGAGATGGAACATTGCATCCCGATTTACACCTTATCTATGTGGATGAAGTTTGTGGATTATTTAAGCTTGCAGGTATGCCCGATGATGTTGTTAAGAAGTAGGTTTTCCCTTTATCTTTGAAGGGATATGCATTGACATGGTATAGGCTATGTGATGATATGGGATCCTGGGACTATAAACGATTGAAATTGGAATTTCACTAGAAGTTTTATCCTATGCATCTTGTTCATCGTGATCGTCATTATATATATAATTTTTGGCCTCGCAAAGGAGAAAGTATCACTCAAGCTTGGGGGAGGCTTAAGTCAATGTTATATTCATGCCCCAATCATGAGCTCTCAAGAGAAATGATCAGTCAAAAAAATTTATGCTCGACTTTCTCTCGATAATCGCACCATGCTCGATACTTCTTGTGCTGGTTCTTATATGATGAAGACTATTGAATTCAAGTGGGATTTATTGAAAAGAATTAAACGCAACTCTGAAGATTGGGATTCCAACGATGGTAAGGAGTCAGGTATGACACCTAAGTTTGATTGTGTTAAATCTTTTATGGATACTGATGCTTTTCGTGGATTTAGCACTAAATATGGACTTGACTCTGAGATAGTAGCTTCTTTCTGTGAATCATTTGCTACTCACGTTGATCTCCCTAAGGAGAAGTGGTTTAAATATAATCCTCCCACTGAAGTAAAAGTAGTTGCACCTTTTACAGTTGAAAAAAGATTATCACTTATAATGATCCTATTGTTCCTACTACTTATGTTGAGAAACCACCTTTCCCTGTTAGGATAAAGGATCATGCCAAAGCTTCAATTGTGGTTCCTAAAAGTAATACTAGAACATATACACCTCCTGAGCAAATTAAAGTTGAACCTAGTATTGCTATGGTTAAAGATATCTTGGCCGATAATATTGATGGGCATGTTATTTATCTCTGTAATGAAGCTGCTAGAATTGCTAGACCTGATGCTAAGAAACATAGACCTGTTGTAGGCATGCCTGTTATTTCTGTTAAAATAGGAGATCATTGTTATCATGGCTTATGTCATATGGGTGCTAGTGCTAGTGCAATACCTCATTCCTTATATAAAGAAATTATGCATGACATTGCACCTGCTGAGATAGAAGATATTGCAGTTACAATTAAGCTTGCCAATAGGGATACTATTTCACCAATTGGGATTGTTAGAGATGTTGAAGTCTTGTGTGGGAAAGTTAAATATCCTGCTGATTTTCTTGTTCTTGGTTCCCCACAAGATGACTTTTGTCCCATTATATTTGGTAGACCCTTCTTGAACACCATTAATGCTAAGATTGAATGTCAAAAGGATGTTGTTACAATTGGCTTAGGGATATGTCTCAGGAGTTTAATTTTGCTAAGTTTCATAGACAACCCCATGATAAAGAATTGCCTAGTAAGGATGAAATTATTGGTCTTGCTTCTATTGTCGTTCCTACTACTAATCCTTTAGAACAATATTTGCTAGAACATGAAAATGATATGTTTATGAATGAAAGAAGGGAGATAGATGAAGTATTCTTTAACAGGGTCCTATTCTGAAACACAACTTTCCTGTTGAAATCCTAGGGGATCCCCCTCCACCCAAGGGTGATCCCGTGTTTGAGCTTAAACCATTACCTGATACTCTTAAATATGCTTATCTTGATGAAGAGAAGATATATCCTGTTATTATTAGTGCTAACCTTTCAGAGCAGGAAGAGGAAAGACTATTGAAAACCCTGAAGAAGCACCATGCTTCTATTGGATATACTCTTGATGATCTTAAGGGCATTAGTCCCACTTTATGCCAACACAAAATAAATTTGGAAGAAGATGCCAAACCAATTATTGATCACCAACGACGATTAAATCCTAAGATGAAAGAAGTGGTAAGAAACGAAATACTAAAGCTCCTCGAGGTAGGTATGATTTATCCCATTGCTGATAGTCAGTGGGTAAGTCTTGTCCATTGTGTCCGTAAGAAGGGAGGTATTACTATCGTTCCTAATGATAAAGATGAATTGATCCCGCAAAGAATTATTACATGCTATAGGATGGTAATTGATTTTAGTAAATTAAATAAGGCTACTAAAAAGATCATTACCCTTTACCTTTTATTGATCAAATGCTAGAAAGACTATCCATACAAACACATTTTTGCTTCCTAGATGGTTATTCTGGTTTCTCTCAAATACCTGTGTCAGCGGACGATCAAGCGAAGACTACTTTTACTTGCCCTTTCGGTAACTTTGATTATAGACGTATGCCTTTTGGTTTATGTAATGCACCTGCTACCTTTCAAAGATGTATGATGGCTATATTCTCTGACATTTGCGAAAAGATTTGTGAGGTATTCATGGATGATTTCTCCGTTTATGGATCCTCCTTTGATGATTGCTTGAGCAACCTTGAACGAGTTTTGCAGAGATGCGAAGATACTAGCCTTGTTTTGAATTGGGAGAAGTGCCACTTTATGGTTAATGAAGGCATTGTCTTGGGGCATAAAATTTCTGAAAGAGGTATTGAATTTGATAAAGCTAAAGTTGATGCTATTGAAAAGATGTCGTATCCCAAGGACATTCAAGGTATAAGAAGTTTCCTTGGTCATGCCGGTTCTTATAGGAGGTTCATTAAGGACTTTTCTAAAATCTCTAGGCCTCTGACTAATCTATTACAAAAAGATATTCCTTTTGTCTTCGATGATGATTGTGTAGAAGCATTTGAAATACTTAAAAAAGCTTTGATTTCTGCACCTATTGTTCAGCCACCTAATTGGAATTTACCCTTTGAAATTATGTGGTGCTAGCGATTATGTTGTAGGTGTTGCTATAGGACAAAGAGTTGATAAGAAACTAAATGTTTTTCAATATGCTAGTAAAACTCTAGACACTGCACAGAGAAAAATTATGCTACTACTGAAAAAGAATTCTTAGCAGTTGTATTTGCTTGTGATAAGTTCAGACCTTATATTGTTGATTCTAAAGTAACTATTCACACTGATCCTGCTACTATTAAATATCTTATAGAAAAGAAAGATGCTAAACCTAGACTTATTAGATGGGTTCTCTTGCTACAAGAATTTGATTTGCATATTATTGATAGAAAGGGAGCTGAGAACCCCGTTGCAGACAACTTGTCTAGGTTAGAGAATGTTCTTGATGACCCACTACCTATTGATGATAGCTTTCCTGATGAACAATTAGCGGTCATAAATGCTTCTCGTACTGCTCCATGGTATGTTGATTATGCTAATTACATTGTTGCTAAATTTATACCACCTAGTTTCACATACCAGCAAAAGAAAAAGTTCTTCTATGATTTAAGACATTACTTCTGGGATGACCCACACCTTTATAAAGAAGTAGTAGATGGTGTTATTAGACGTTGTGTACCTAAGCATGAATAGGAACAGATGCTACGCAAGTGTCACTCTGAGGCATATGGAGGACACCACGCTGGAGATAGAACTGCAGATAAGGTATTGAAATCCAGTTTTTATTGGCCTACTCTCTTCAAAGATGCCCGTAAGTTTGTCTTGTCTTGTGATGAATGTCAAAGAATTGGTAATATTAGTAGACATCAAGAAATGCCTATGAATTATTCTCTTTTTATTGAACTGCTTGATGTTTGGGGCTTTGATTATATGGGACCTTTTCCTGCCTCTAATGGGTATACACATATTTTAGTTGATGTTGATTACGTTACTAAGTGGGTAGAAGCTATTCCAACTAGCAGTGCTGATCATAACACCTCTATTAAGATGCTTAAAGAAGTTATTTTTCTGTGGTTTGGAGTCCCTAGATATCTCATGACTAATGGTGGTTCACATTTTATTCATGGTGCTTTTTGTAAAATGCTTCCTAAGTATGATGTTAATCATAGAACTACATCTCCTTATCACCCACAGTCTAGTGGTCAAGTTGAATTGAGTAACAGAGAGCTCAAATCAATTTTGCAAAAGACTGTTGATAGATCTAGAAAGAATTGGTCCAAGAAACTTGATGATGCATTATGGGCTTATAGAATTGCATATAAGAATCCTATGGGTATGTCTCCATATAAAATGGTTTACGAAAAAGCATGTCACTTACCTCTTGAACTTGAACGTAAGGCATATTGGGCTATTAAAGAGCTCAATTATGATTTCAAACTTGCCGGTGAGAAGAGGTTATTTGATATTAGCTCACTTGATGAATGGAGAACCCAAGCATATGAGAATGCCAAGCTGTTTAAAGAAAACGTTTAAAGATGGCATGACAAAAGGATACAAAAGCGTAAGTTCAACGTAGGAGATTGTGTGTTGCTATTCAACTCTCGTTTAAGATTTTTTGCAGGAAAACTTCTCTCTAAATGGGAAGGCCCTTACGTTATCGCGGAGGACTATCGTTCTGGTGCCATAAAAATCAACAACTTCAAAGGCACAAATTGGTGAACGGTCAAAGAATCAAACATTATATCTCAGGTAATCCTATAAATGTTGAAACTAATGTTATTGAAACCGTGACCCCGGAGGAATACATAAGAGACACTTTCCGGAACATTTCAGACTCTGAAAAGGAATAGGTATGTGGTACGGTAAGTAAACCGACTCCAAAACAGTTCTGATAGCAATTTTTCTCCGTTTTGGAATATTTCAGAAAATAGGAAAATAAGAAGTAGTTCGGGAAGGACACGAGGCATCCACGAGGGTGGAGGGCACGCCCTACCTCCCTGGGCGTGCCCCCTACCTCGTGGGCACCTCGTGTGCTCTCCGGACTCCGTTTTCTTGCATGATACTTATTTTGGTCAGTAAAAATTCATTATATAATCTCCCGAATGTTTTGACCACCGTATCACACAAAAATCTTCTGTCTTTGTTTCAAGCTATTTTTCTGACAGATCTAGAGCACCATGACGTCTTTAAGCGCTCCCAAGGACAAGTTTTTCGAGAGGGTCATCAACCCCTATCTCGTGGAGGTGCTGCACCACCCTCAAACCATTGAGATGCGTGAGGGGGTGTTGCACATCCGCGATGTTGAAGGACCAAGGAGTACCGGAAGCGTGGAGACAAAGCTCGAAGCAATGGAACAACAAGTTTTCAAGTGCCAAGGGAAGTGTGGAACGCGGACTTAACGCCAACCAGATGATGATCGCGGAGTTCACCAACAACCACAAGCTAGACGCCAAGAACATTGAGGAGACCATCTTCAAGCTTCATGAGAAAATCGAGCACCTCCAAGCCCAGATCTATGACCTGCAAAATCAAAATTGTGAGTATGAATATAGATTCAAGAGGATGAGTTTGGCTGCAGATTTGAGGATCCCGGAGACTCGATCATCCTTCTATGATTGTGAGCCTATGCCTTGGAAGACGGACGACAAGCCTACATCATCACCACCTCCGAGCACATAATTACATGGGTATGGGCACTTCCCTTGGCAACTGTCAAGCTTGGGGGAGGTGCCCCAGTATCGTATCACCATCACACTCCTACCTTTAGCGTTTTACTTAGTTCGATCCTTTTGGTAATATCTTGATCTAGTAGAATAAAGTTTTGGTATGATTTAGTTTTGAGTTTTGCTTTGTGGTCCCTCTATGTAATTGAATCCTTGAGTTATATATAATAAAGATTAGTGTTGAGTCAAGGGCTTTGATATCTTGCTATGACCTTAAGTGAATAAAAGAATAAAAAATAAATCAAGAGATCATATTGATCTTATGGATAGTAATGACTTCACACATAGAGAGTATGATGATTAAAAGTTGTTGAGAGTTGGCAAACATAGTTTTGGTCATCGTTGCAATTAATAGGAAGTAATAAAGAAAGAGAGGTTTTCACATATAAATATACTATCTTGGAGATCTTTTATGATTGTGAGCACTCATTAAAGTATGACATGCTAAAGAGTTGATGTTGGACAAGGAAGACAACATAATGGGTTATGTTTTCTCACATCTTAGTTAAAGTATATTGTTATGGATCATTCAAACATGTTGAGCTTGCCCTTCCCCCTCAAGCTAGCCAAATTCCTTGCACCAAGTAGAGATACTACTTGTGCTTCCAAATATCCTTAAACCCAGTTTTTCCATGAGAGTCCACCATACCTACCTATGGATTGAGTAAGATCCTTCAAGTAAGTTGTCATGTTGCATGCAATAAAAATTGTGCTCTAAATATGTATGACTTATTAGTGCGAAGAAAATAAGCTTTATACGATCTTGTGATATGGAAGTAATAAAAGCGACGGACTGCATAATAAAGGTTCATATCACAACTGGCAATATAAAGTGACGTTCTTTTGAATTAAGATTTCGTGGATCCAACCAAAAAGCACATGACAACCTCTTCTTCCCTCTGCGAAGGGCCTATCTTTTACTTTATGTCTTTTATATTATGCAAGAGTCAAGGTGATCTTCACCTTTCCCTTTTACATTTTATCCTTTGGCAAGCACCTCGTGTTGGAAAGATCCTGATATATATATATCCAATTGGATGTAAGTTAGCATGAACTATTATTGTTGACATTACCCTTGAGGTAAAAGGTTGGGAGGAAACACTATAAGCCCCTATCTTTCTCGGTGTCCGATTAAAACTCTAGAACCATAAGTATTGCGTGAGTGTTAGCATTTGTGGAAGACTAAATGATAGTTGAGTATGTGGACTTGCTGAAAAGCTCTATTATTGACTCTTTCCGATGTTATGATAAATTGCAATTGCTTCAATGACTGAGATTATAGTTTGTTAGTTCTCAATGAAGTTTCTGAATCATACTTGACATTGTGAATAGATTGTTACTTGAGAATAAGAAATCATATGACAAAATATATATGTTGATGTTATAAGAATGATCATGATCCCTCATGTCCGTATTTTATTTTTATCGACAGCTCTATCGCTAAACATGTGGACATATTTTTCAATATCGGCTTCCGCTTGAGGACAAGCGAGGTCTAAGCTTGGGGGAGTTGATATGTCCATTTTGCATCATGCTTTTATATCGATACTTATTGCATTATGGGCTGTTATTACATGTTATGTCACAATACTTATGGCTATTCTCTCTTATTTTACAAGGTTTACATGAAGAGGGAGAATGCACGCAGCTAGAATTCTAGGCTAGAAAAGGAGCAAATATTGGAGACCTATTCTGCAGACCTCCAAAAGTCCTGAAACTCCACGAAAGTCATTTTTGGAATTAATAATAATTATTCAGCAGAAGAAATACCTAAGGGGGGCCACCCACCGTCCATGAGGGTGGGGGGCATGCCCCCTGCCTTGTGGGCCACCTAGCAGCCCTCTGGTGCCCATCCTCTGGTGCCCACCTTGTTGCACCTTATTTACTTTCGTTGCTTGTTACCCGTTACAAATTATCTTATCACAAAACTATCTGTGACCTACAATTTCAGTGCTTGCAGAGAATACCTTACTGAAAACCGCTTTGTCATTTCCATTTGCTCCTCGCGGGGTTCGACACTCTTATTTATCAAAAGGACTACGATAGATCCCCTATACTTGTGGGTCATCAGGCGTCGTTCTCCTAATTTATTTTGTGTTGGCATAAAGTGGGACTAATGCCCTTAAGATCATCAAGAGTATATCCAATAGCAGCACGGTGCTTCTTCGGAGTTTTCAATAATCTCTCCTCTTCCTGCTCTGAAAGGTTAGCACTAATAATAATAGGATATATCTTATTTTCATCAAGATAAGCATATTTAAAAGTATCAGGTAATGGTTTAAGCTCAAACACGGGATCACCCTTGGGTGGAGGAGGATCCCCTAAAATTTCAACAAGCAAGTTGTGTTTCAAAATAGGTCCCTGTTTAAAGAATACTTCATCTATCTCCCTTCTTTCATTCATGAACATATCATTTTCATGGTCTAGCAAATATTGTTCTAAAGGATCATTAGGAGGAACGGCAATAGAAGCAAGACCAATAATTTCATCCTTGCTAGGCAATTCTTTATCATGGGGTTGTCTATGAAACTTAGCAAAATTAAACTCATGAGACATATCCCCTAAACCAATAGTAACAACATCCTTTTCGCAATCTATCTTAGCATTAACAATATTCAAGAAGGGTCTACCAAATATAATGGGACAAAAGTCATCTTGTGGGGAACCAAGAACAAGAAAATCAGCAGGATATTTAACTTTCCCACACAAGACTTCAACATCTCTAACAATCCCAACTGGTGAAATAGTATCCCTATTGGCAAGCTTAATTGTAACATCAATTTCTTCTATCTCAGCAGGTGCAATGTCATGCATAATTTCTTTGTATAAGGAATGAGGTATTGCACTAGCACTAGCAACCATATCACATAAGCCATGATAACAATGATCTCCTATTTTAGCAGGAATAACAGGCATGCCTACAACAGGTCTATGTTTTTTAGCATCGGGTCTAGCAATTCTAGCAACTGCATCACAGAAATAAATAACATGCCCATCAATATTATCAACCAAGATATCTTTAACCATAGCAATACTATGTTCAACTTTAATTTGCTCAGGTGGTGTATATGTTCTGGTATTACTCTTACGAACCATAGTTGAAGCTTTAGCATGATCCTTTATCCTAACAGGGAAAGGTGGTTTCTCAATATAAGTAGTAGGAACAATAGGATCATTATAAGTGATAGTCTTTTCTTCAACTTTAATAGGTGCAACTACTTTTACTTCAGTGGGAGGATTAGATTTAAACCACTTCTCCTTAGGGAGGTCAACATGAGTAGCAACTGATTCACAGAAAGAAGCTACTATCTCAGAGTCAAGTCCATATTTAGTGCTAAATCCATGAAAAGCATCGGTATCCAAAAAAGATTTAACACAATCAAACTTAGGTGTTATACTTGACTCCTTACCTTCCTCGGAATCCCAATCTTCAGAGTTGCGTTTAATTCTTTCCAATAAATCCCATTTGAATTCAATAGTCTCTATCATAAAAGACCCAACACAAGAAGTATCAAGCATGGAGCGATTGTTAAGAGAAAGCCGAGCATAAATTTTTTGAATAATCATTTCTCTTGAGAGCTCATGATTAGGCATGAATATAACATTGACTTAAGCCTCCCCCAAGCTTGAGTGATGCTTTCTCCTTCGCGAGGTCAAAAATTATATATATAATTACGATCACGATGAACAAGATGCATAGGATAAAACTTCTAGTGAAATTCCAATTTCTATCGTTTATAGTCCCATGATCCCATATCATCGCATAGCCTATATCATGTCAATGCATCTCCCTTCAAAGATAAAGGGAAGACCTTCTTCTTGATAACATCATCGGGCATACCTTCAAGCTTAAATAATCCACAAACTTCATCCACATAGATTAGGTGTAAATTGGGATGCAATCTCCTGTAAAGGGATTAGCTAGCAGTTTCTCTACCATACCCGAAGGAATTTCAAAGTAAACATTTTCAGTAGGTTCAGTAGGTTGAGGAGCAACTCTTTGCTCTACTGGTCGGGGTGAAGGTACCCTGAACAATCCCCTCAAAGGATTATGCTCCATAGTAACAAGTGACAGTAAATTTCAGCACACTATATAAATTTTTCCTTACCAAGTTCCACTTACCAAAGGCGCTTCACTCCCCGGCAACGGCGCCAGAAAATAGTCTTGATGACCCACAAGTGTAGGGGATCTATCGTAGTCCTTTCGATAAGTAAGAGTGCCGAATCCAACGAGGAGCAGAAGGAAATGACAAGCGGTTTTCGGTAAGGTATTCTCTGCAAGCACTGAAATTGTAGGTAAAAGATAGTTTTGCGATAAGGTAATTTGTAACGGGTAACAAGCAATGAAAGTAAATAACGTGCAGAAAGGTGGCCCAATCCTTTTTGTAGCAAAGGACAAGCCTGGACAAGTTCTTATTTGGAAAAAAGCGCGCCCGAGGACACATGGGAATTATCGTCAAGCTAGTTTTCATGACGTTCATATGATTCACGTTCGTTACTTTGATAATTTGATATGTGGGTGGGCCGGTGCTTGGGTACTGCCCTTCCTTGGACAAGCATCCCACTTATGAATAACTCCTATAGCAAGCATCCGCAACTACAAAAGAAGTATTAAGGTAAACCTAACCATAGCATGAAACAAGTGGATCCAAATCAGCCCCTTACGAAGCAACGCATAAACTAGGGTTTAAGCTTCTGTCACTCTAGCAATCCATCATCTACTTATTACTTCCCAATGCCTTCCTCTAGGCCCAAATAATGGTGAAGTGTCATGTAGTCGACGTTCACATAACACCACTAGAGGAGAGACAACATACATCTCATCAAAATATCAAATGAATACCAAATTCACATGACTACTAATAGCAAGACTTCTCCCATGTCCTCGGGAACAAACGTAACTACTCACAAAGCATATTCATGTTCATAAACAGAGGGGTATTAATATGCATTAAGGATCTGAACAAATGATCTTCCACCGAATAAACCAACTAGCATCAACTACAAGGAGTAATCAACACTACTAGCAACCCACAAGTACCAACCTGAGGTTTTGGGGCAAAGATTGGATACAAGAGATGAACTAGGGTTTGAGAGGAGATGGTGCTGGTGAAGATGTTGATGGAGATTGGCCTCTGCCGATGAGAGGATCATTGGTGATGACTGAGGGAGTCATGGATTAGGGGGTCCTCGGACAGCCGGACTATATACTTTGGCCGGACTGTTGGACTATGAAGATACAAGATTGAAGACTTCATCCCGTATCCGGGTGGGACTCTCCTTTGCATGGAAGGAAAGCTTGGCAATTTAGATATGTAGATCTCCTTCTCTATAACCGACTCTGTGTAACCCTAGCCCCCTCTGGTGTCTATATAAACCGGAGGGTTTAGTCCATAGGACAAGAACAATCATAATCATAGGCTAGCTTCTAGGGTTTAGCCTCTACAATCTCGTGGTAGATCAACTCTTGTAATACTCATATCATCAAGATCAATCAAGCAGGAAGTAGGGTATTACCTCCATCGAGAGGGCCCGAACTTGGGTAAACATCGTGTTCCCTGCCTCCTGTTACCATTAGCCTTAGACGCACAGTTCGGGACCCCCTACTCGAGTTCCGCCGGTTTTGACACCGACATTGGTGCTTTCATTGAGAGTTCCACTATGTCGTCACGATAAGGCTCGATGGTTCCTTCAATCATCTTCAACGATGCGGTCCAGGGTGAGATTTTCCTCCACGGACAGATCTTCGTATTCGGCGGCTTCGTACTGCGGGCCAACTCTCTTGGCCATCTGGAGCAGATCGGTATCTACGCCCCTGGCCATCAGGTCAGGTTTGGAAGCTTGAACTATACTGCCGACATCCGCGGAGACTTGATCTTCGTCGGATTCGAGCCCATGTCAGGTGCGCCGAACTGTCACGACGAGCATGACTTAGATCTGCCATCGGACAGTGTTCAGAAGATCATACCTGCGGCGGCCCCGGCCCTCAGTCCGGAGTAGATCGCGCCCTCCGAAGACGGGTGGATGGACCCCGCCATGGAGGCCGCACCCTCAGCGGCGATAGAGCCGAACACTGACCTCACCTCCTATGAGGCCGGTGTCATCGGACCCTCGGACTCGTCTCCGGCTACAGGCTCCGAACCGCGTGTGTATGTGCCTATCGAATCTGATTGGGCACCGATCATGGAGTTTACCTCCACGGATATCTTTCAGCACTCGCCCTTGGGCGACGTGCTAAATTCATTGAGGTTTCTCTGGAGTGGGAAGCGGACGACGAAGAAATTCGTTCCCCACCCACCACCCACTTAATAGCCACTGTCGATGACTTAACCGACGTGCTTGATTTCAACTGCGAAGACATCGACGGTATGAACGACGATGCAGGAGAAGAACAGGAACCACCGCCCACAGGGCGCTGGACAACCACCTCATCATATGATATATATATATGTGGTGGACACGCCCAAAGAAGGCGTTGGCGATGAGGCAATGGAGGATATTCCCCCTGAGAAGCAATCTAAGCACCGGCGTCATAGGCGCCGCTCTAAGCCCCGCCAGAGCAAAAATAGCGATACCGGCACAAGAGACGATAGCAATCCGGATGGTGCCGAAGACGAAAACAATACCGCCCAGCCAGGCTTCGAGCAGGCCGAACGGGAGGACGGGCAACCTAGCCCTAAGGAACAGGCAACTGATGGAGAATCAAAGGATGATAATTACATGCCCCTCTCTGAAGACGAAGTGAGCCTCGGCGACGAATAATTCACCGTGCCTGAGGACCCCGTCGAGCAGGAGCGCTTCAAGCGCCGGCTTATAGCCATTGCAAAAAGCCTGAAGAAAAAGCAGCAGTAGCTTCAAGCTGATCAAGATCTGCTAACTGATAGATAGACTGAGGTCCTGGCAGCCGAGGAATACGGACTCGAGCGCCCCACCAAAAGTTACCCAAAGCGCAGGTTGCTACCTCAACTAGAGGAGGAGGTGTCAAAGCCTACACTACCAGCGCATGATGCAGCTGACCGGCCACCTCGCGACTGAGAGAAAGCAGCATTTCAGCCCGAAGTCCAGCCTGCACCCCGATGCCAAACAAACAAAAACTTGAAGGCCCGGGGCTACACGCAGGACCTGCGAGACGTATTGGAAAACAAAGCAGGACAGTCAAGATCGATCTACGGATCACGGGGGCGCGCCCCAATGCGTAACAATGACCGTCACGCCAGATATACTAAAAACAAATCCGGCCGGGCAGAATACAGCAGACCAGACTCATTTGAATTGCGTCGTGATGTAGCCCGGTATAGAGGCGCCGCACACCCCCTATGCTTCACTGATGAAGTAATTGATCATGAATTCCCAGAAGGGTTTAAACCCGTGAACATTGAATCATATGATGGTACAACAGACCCCGCGGTATGGATTGAAGATTTCCTTCTCCACATTCACATGGCCCGTGGTGATGATCTACATGCCATCAAGTACCTCCCACTTAAGCTCAAAGGACCGGCTCGGCATTGGCTCAACAGCTTGCCAGCAAACTCCATTGGCAGTTGGGAGAACCTAGAAGACGCATTCCTTGACAAATTATAGGGCACTTATGTGCGACCACCGGACGCTAATGTCAGATAACCCAACAGCCTGGAGAGTCAGCCAGGAAATTCTGGACTCGATTCCTAACTAAAAAGAACCAAATTGTCGACTATCCGGATGCCGAAGCCCAAGCGGCCTTTAAGCATAACATCCGCGACGAGTGGCTTGCCCGACACCTCGGCCAAGAAAAGCCAAAGTCCATGGTAACCCTCATGACACTCATGACCTGCTTTTGTGCGGGCGAGGACAGCTTGCTGGCTCGTAGCAACAGCACATCAAGAAACCCTGGCACTTCAGATACCCGAGATAACAACGACAAGCCACGACGCAACAGACACAAGCGTCGCAACAATGGTGACAATGCCGAAGACACGACAGTCAATGCCGGATTCAGTGGCTCTAAGTTCAGTCAGCGGAAAAAGCCATTCAAAAGAAACAATCCAGGCCCGTCCAGTCTGGACCGCATACTCGATCGCTCGTGTCAAATTCACGGCACCCCCAATAAACCAGCCAACCGCACCAATAGAGAATGCTGGGTGTTCAAACAGGCCGGCAGGTTGAATGCCGAAAACAAGGAAAAGGGGCTGCATAACGATGACGACGAGGAGCCCCGGCCGCCGAACACAGGAGGACAGAAGAAATTTCCTCCCCATGTAAAATGGTGAATATGATATACACAACCCATATTCCCAAGCGGGAACAGAGGCGTGCACTAAGGGACGTCTATGCAATGGAGCCAGTCACCCCAAAGTTCAACCCATGGTCTTCTTGTCCGATCACTTTCGATCGCAGGGACCATCCTACCAGTATCTGTCATGGCGGTTTGGCCGCATTGGTCCTCGACCCCATCATTGATGGATTCCATCTCACACGAGTCCTTATGGACGGTGGCAGCAGCCTGAACCTGCTCCATCAGGATACAATGCGCAAAATGGGCATCAACCCCTCAAGGATCAAGCCCACAAAAACCACCTTTAAAGTTGTCATACCAGGTGTAGAGGCCTGTTGCACGGGCTCAATCACACTAGAAGTGGTCTTCGGATCTCCGGACAACTTCCGAAGCAAGGAGTTAATCTTCGATATCGTCCCCTTCCGCAGTGGCTCTCATGCACTGCTCGGACGAACCGCATTCGCCAGATTTAATGCGGTACGCATTATGCATACCTCAAGCTCAAAATGCCGGGACCTCGTGCGGTTATAACAGTAAATGGAAACAAAGAGTGTTCGCTCCAGACGGAGGAGCACACTGCAGCCCTCGCAGCAGAAGTACAAAGCAGCCTTCTTAGGCAGACCGCCAATTCGGTGATAAAGAACCCGGACACCGTTAAGCGAGTCCGGAGTACCCTGCAGCAGGATCGTCCAGCATGTCCAGAGCTTGCCTACCAATTCGGCCTCCATCCTAGTCCCAGTCAAGCGGCGAAATTTGTGCCGCGCGTACATAATTACGCACTCACAATACCATGGGCATAGGCGGAGGCACGACTATGACATGGTCCAAAATATGGCTCAACCGCCCCAGGATCCGTATATCTTCACACCTTTTCTTTTCAGGTACCTATTTTCGAGAGGCCCTCCCGATACTCCAACTATCGGACACATAACAGGATGGAAACACCAAGGAGACAAGAAGCTTTGGCGTACAAGGGAATCCCCAGGTGGTCTGTGATAATGATCGTTATACCTGTTTTACATACCCACATGCAGCTTACCCTTGGCCAGGACATGTCAAATAGTCCTATTTTGCTTATTGCACTACTTGTATACATACGCTTTGACGTATTATCTAAATAACAATGGAAAATAATGTATAGTGTCAGCTTACTATTACATTTCTTTATCCTTTTCCTTTACTGCTTAATTATTACAAATTATACCCATACATTTTGGTACGTCCGGCTAGCCAGGGGGGTTCAGTGTACCCCATAACATGGCAAGAAAAGTCCGAACACTTTCGACAGTGCGGCACCCCGAACTTATAGCATTATATGCATCAGCTCTGAATCATGTCTTGGGTATTTGCCCGGCTCCCATGTTTTGGTACCTTACGTTCCGCTATATCTGCTAAGGTAGCATAGGGAGAACTACTGTGATTGTGTCCCAGTTCTTCCGGACGAGCACCTCAGTAGAGAAAGCCAAAAACTTACTGTCATGATGAGGCGAGAGCTGGTCGCTGTTCGAGAGGTCTCAAATTCTTAAAGATTTTTTCCGCTTTGGGCGAGGAATCGGCCTTGTCTGATTTAGGCGTGTATAGTGCCCCAAGTTCGGCCTTCCGAATACTAGGGGCTTCGCCAAAATTTAAAATTGTAGACTTCTATGGCCAAGTGAGAGTGATAAAGTTGTATAGTCTGATTGCCTTATTCGCTGCGCTAAACACCTCCCTAAAAGGACAAAAAAAAAATTGGATAAAGAGTGTTTATATTTATCCCGAACACCCCAGTACTAGTTACATGGGGGCAAAAGCCGACGACTGGCCAACTCTCAGATTTTATAAATGGCCGCACAGAAGGTAATATTTTAAATCAACAAGCGTTATATAGAGCACATGAACTTGTTTCCATATTACAGGATGACATGAGTACATTCATTCAAATATTACATCCTTAGCAAATTCCTCCGCCACAAGGCGGGCACCCTTCAGGACATTGTCATAATACTGTTTGGGGCGGCGATGCTACTTGCCCTTCGGCGGCCCCTCCGTCACCAGCTTCTCAGCATCCATCTTCGCCCAGTGCACTTTCGCATGGGCCAAGGCCCTGCACGCACCTTCAATACAGACTGACTGCTTAATGACTTCAATCCGCGGACAGGCATTCACCAGCCATTTTACAAGGCCGAAGTAGCTGCTGGGCAGGGGCTCGGCAGGCCCCAACCGGACTATGAGGTCCTTCATGGCCAGTTCGGTCGCCTTGTGCAGTTCGACCAGTTGCTTCAGCTGGTCGCTCAAAGGCATCGGATGTTCAATCCCAGTATATTGGGACCAGAACAACTTCTCCATTGAGCGCCCTTCCTCAGCTTCGTAGAACTCTGCAGCGTCAGAGATGTTGCGCGGCAGATCTGCGACTGCTCCTGGAGAACTCCAAATTCGGGTAAGTAAATAGAAAGTCTCCTTCACATCCTTGCTTTGCATATTGAATGCCTTACCCGCCGCAATATTCTTGGCCGCTTGAACCTCTTGGAGGGCCTCTTGAGCTTCAGCTTTGGCATCCTATGCACCCTGGCGGGCCTTCGCAAGCTCGGACTCTTGCGTCTTAGAGTCACGCTCCAAGGACTTGTATTTTTTGACAAAGTCCTGGAGCTCTTGCTGGACCTCGCCAACCTGAGCATCTTGCTTCTCGCGCTCGGTGTGCTCCTTGGCCACTTTGTCTTCGGCCTCGGACAGCGCCTTCTTAAGGGCCGCCACTTCGATCGTGGCCCCTATTCACATTCATGGCGCTTCTATTAGCATCAACAACTTTTCCTTTATATGGCATACAGACAAGGCATTGTGTACCTTTGTTTTCTTCGAGCTGCCTCTTCACGAGGCCGAGCTCTTCCTCGCTCCACTCCAGGTCCTGCTTCAGTCCGGAGACCTCCGCAGTGCGAGCGGCAGTGGCCAGCAGCGACGCCTACTTATTCACATAGACATATTCTGATTAGACTCATGTGGATGTTATTTGATCCTCTGTTCGGCCTTTCTTTCCGGACACCAAACAGAGCATCAGGGACTACTGTCTATGCTATGATATTCTCTCAAAAATTGATTGCTTACCTCAAAGCCTGTTGGGAGGCTGGCGCAGGCTTCGGTCAATCAACTTTTAGCGGACCGAACATTCTCAATCACCGTACTCATAAGTGTACGGTGTTCTTCATCAATGGAAGCGCCCTGAAGCGCTTCCAGCAAGTTATCCGATGCCTCTGGATGGACAGAGTTCATCGGCACAGGCGGCTCGCCCCCCTTAGCGAGGGGCTGCCTGCCTGAATCCGGAACCACTGAAGGTTCTGGCGCAGTGTCTGGCTGGGGGCCAAACTTGTTGCGGCCCCCAGAATCCATGGGGGTCTTCCCCCCATATGCCCCGCGTTGGGGATTTCGCCTTGGGGCACCCTCAGAACTGTATCCTCCTGGTCCGGTATCCTCTGAGACAACACCTCTGTGTCGTCTGCGGGCCGGGGAGTGGTGGCCGTCGGGAGCGAATCGTTGTTCATCGCCGACGCGCTCAAAGACCCATCCGAGGAGGATAAGTCGATGCGGGCTTTGGACAGACTGCACGATCATATTTAACATGATAAGAAGCAATAAAGCAAAACATGCCGGAAAGTGTTATAGTATCCGGATACTTACGACTTCGCCAGGGGCTTGTCCTTGGGTAGCCACTCCTCATCGCTGTAGGCGGCTGTTGTGGAGTGGTCTGGAGGGAGGGTCTTCCCCTTCCTGGACCCTTCAGCCTCCCCAGACGGGGCGGCCTTCCTTTTCTTGTCCCCCCCCCCCCGATTGGGGGGGAGGACTTTCCTATTCCTCCTCCTCATTTTCATTGGAGGAGCGCACCTCGGTTTCTTCGGATGATGAGTCTGATACAACCTTGCGCCGGAGACCTTTCCTGGTCCCCGTGGCCTTCTTCTTGGCCTTCTTCACCAGCACCTCATAGGGCGCCAGAAACAACATCTCTATTAAGAGAGCCGTCGCTAGATCTTCAGGTAGTGGAGCAGGACAATCGATCCGCTCCGTTGTCGCTACCCAGTCCTGTTAAATTGGCGTGGTGGCTTAGATTCCTCCCACGAATATACTCGGGAAAGGAACATCTTGCAAAATATAGAAAACTTACCGGATTGGCGGGGTGCTTTGCGCTGAGTCCGCGAATCTCGGTAAGGGGAGGAGGTACATCGGAACCCTTAAACAGCACCTTCCAGACGTCTTTGTGCGTCATGTCGAAGAGCTCTTGCAGCGTCTGTTGTTCGGCCGGGTCGAACTCCCACATATTGAATGTCCGCCTTTGACACGAGAGGATCCGGCGGAAGAGCATGACCTGAACCACGTTGACAAGCTTGATTTTCTTGCTTATCATATTTTCAACACAGTTCTGGAGTCCGGTCAGCTCCGCCGGCGCACCCCAGGCTAATCCCTTCTCTTTCCAGGAGGTGAGCTGCATAGGGATGCCAGATCGAAACTCGGGGGCCGCCGCACAGTTGGCGTCATGCGGCTCGGTGATGTAGAACCACCCCGATTGCGACCCCTTCATTGTCTCCACATAGGAGCCTTCGAGCCAAATGACATTGGGCATCTTGCCCACCATGGCCCCTCCGCCCTCCGCTTGCTGGCCGACCACTATCTTCGGCTTCACGTTGAAGGTCTTCAGCCACAGGCCGAAGTGGGGCTTGATGCGGAGGAAGGCCTCGCACATGACGATAAACGCCGAGATGTTGAGGATGAAATTGGGGGCTAGATCATGGAAATAGCCCGTAGTAGAACATGAGCCCGCGGACAAATGGGTGGAGGGGGAGTCCCATTCCACAGACGAAGTGGGCAAGGAATACGACCCTCTCATGGGGTTCTGGAGTAGGGACGATCTGCCCTGTGTCTGGGCGCCGGTGCGCAATGTTTGTGGCCAGGTATCTGCTACGTCTTGAGCTTGCGTTGGTTTTCCTAAAAGAGGAGAGGGTGATGCAGCAAAGTGTAGCGTAAGTATTTCCCTCAGTTTTGAGAACCAAGGTATCAATCCAGTAGGAGTCTCCTCAAAAGTCCCACGCACCTACACAAACAAACTGAGAACTCGCAACCAACGCAATAAAGGGGTTGTCAATCCCTTCACGGCCACTTGCGAAAGTGAGATCTAATAAAGATAGTATGATTAGATAAATATATTTTTGGTATTTTTGATATAGATGCAAAAAGTAAAGACGCAAATAAAAGTAGATGGAAAGCAAATATGATAAGAGATAGACCCGGGGCCATAGGTTCCACTAGAGGCTTCTCTCAAGATAGCATAAGTATTACGGTGGGTGGACAAATTACTATCTAGCAATTGATAGAAAAGCGCATAGTTATGAGATTATCTAGGCATGATCATGTATATAGGCATCACGTCCATAACAAGTAGACCGACTCCTGCCTGCATCTACTACTATTACTCCACACATCGACCGCTATCCAGCATGCATCTAGAGTATTAAGTTCATAAGAACAGAGTAACGCATCAAGCAAGAAGACATGATGTAGAGGGATAAATACATGCAATATGATATAAACCCCATTTTGTTATCCTCGATGGAAACAATACAATACATGTCTTGCAACCCTTTCTGTCACTCGGTAAGAACACTGCAAGACTGAACCCAAAGCTAAGCACTTCTCCCATGGCAAGAAAGACCAATCTAGTAGGCCAAACCAAACTGATAATTCGAAGAGACTTGCAAAGATAACTCAATCATACATAAAAGAATTCAGAGAAGATTCAAATATTATTCATAGATAAACTTGATCATAAACCCACAATTCATCGGATCTCGACAAACCCACCGCAAAAAGAGATTACATCGAATAGATCTCCACAAGAGAGGGGGAGGACATTGTATTGAGATCCAAAAAGAGAGAAGAAGCCATCTAGCTAATAACTATGGACTCGTAGGTCTGTGGTAAACTACTCACAACTCATCGGAGGGGCAAGGATGTTGATGTAGAGGCCCTCCATGGTTGCTTCCCCCTCCGGCAGAGTGCCGGCAAGGGCTCCAAGATGGGATCTCGTGGATACAGAAGGTCACGGCGGTGGAAATTGTGTTTCGTGGTGCTCCTCGATGTTTTCACGGTACGTAGGTATATATAGGAGGAAGAAGTACGTTGGTGGCCGCCCGAGGGGCCCACGAGACAGGGGGCATGCCCTACAGAGGGGCGCCCTCCTATCTCGTGGGGCCCTCGGAGCTTTCTGGACTTGCACTCGAGGCTCTCTGGATCAGATTTGTTCCAAAAATAACGCTCCCGAAGGTTTCATTCCGTTTGGACTCCGTTTGTTATTCCTTTTCTTTGAAATACTGAAATAGGCAAAAAAAACAATATGGGCTGGGCCTCCGGTTAGTAGGTTAGTCCCAAAAATGATATAAATGTGTAAAATAAAGCCCATAAACATCCAAAAGAGATAATATAATAGCATGGAACAATCAAAAATTATAGATACATTGGAGACGTATCAAGCATCCCCAAGCTTAATTCCTGCTCGTCCTGGAGTAGGTAAATGATAAAAAGAGAATTTTTGATGTGGAATGCTACCTAGCATAACTCAAAATGTAACTTTCTTTATTGTGGCATGAATCTTCAGATCCAAATGAATACAAAATAAAAGTTCATATTGACATAAGAAATAGTAATACTTCAAGCATACTAATCAAAGTAATCATGTCTTCTCAAAATAACATGGCTAAAGAAAGTTATCCCTACAAAATCATATAGTCTGGCTATGCTCTATCTTCATCACACAAAGTATTTAATCATGCACAACCCCGATGACAAGCCAAGCAATTGTTTCATACTTTAATAATCTCAAACTTTTTCAACTTTCACGCAATACATGAGCGTGAGCCATGGACATAGCACTATATGTGGAATGGATTGGTGGTTATGGAGAAAACAATCATAAGGAAGATTATATTGGTGGTTATGGACATAAGTACTACGCACATGCTCCTAGGGGATAGATTGGTAGAAAAAGACCATCGCTCGTCCCCGACCGCCACTCATAAGGAAGACAATCAATAAATAAAATTGTTCTCCAACTTCATCACAAAGCGGTTCACCATACGTGCATGCTACGGGAATCACAAGCTTCAACACAAGCATTCTTTAAATTCATAATCACCCAACTAGCATGACTTTAATATCACTACCTCCATACCTCAAAACAATTATCGATTATCAAATTGATCATAGCATCCAATTCACTTTCTATGATAGTTTTTATTATACCCAACTTGGATGCTCATCATTCTAGGAACAACTTTATGATCATAGCAAATACCATAATGTTCTAAAAGACTCTCAAAATAATATAAGTGAAGCATGAGAGACTAGCAATTTCTTCAAAATTAAGACACCACCGTGCTCTAAAAGATATAAGTGAAGCACTAGAGCAAAAACTATCAAGCTCAAAAGATATAAGTGAAGCACATAGAGTATTCTAGCAAATTCTAATCAAATAGGCTTCTCCCAAAAGGTGTGTACAGCAAGGATGATTGTGGTAAACTAAAAAGAAAAGACTAATATAATACACGACGCTCCAAGCAAAACACATATCATCTGGCGAATAAAAATATAGCTCCAAGTAAAGTTACCAATGAACGAAGACGAAAGAGGGGATGCCTTCCCGGGGCATCCCCAAGCTTAGGATTTTGGCTATTCTTGAATATCTTGGGGTGCCATGGGCATCCCCAAGCTTAGGCTCTTGCCACGCTTTATTCCATAGTCCATAAAAGCTTTACCCAAAACTTGAAAACTTCACAACACAAAACTCAACAGGAAATCTTATAAGCTCCGTTAGTGAAAGAAAACAAAACCACTACATAAGGTACTGCCATGAACTCATTATTTATTTATATTGGTGTTAAACCTACTGTATTACAACTTCTTTATGGTTTATAAACTAATTTACTAGCCTAGATGCATTGAAATAAGCAAACAACACACGAAAAACAGAATCTGTCAAAAACAGAACAGTCTGTAGCAATCTGTAACTAATGCAAACTTCTGGAATCTACAAATCCTACCAAAATAGGAAGTCCTGGACAATTTGTTTATTTATCAGAAGAAAAAAGAATCAACGCAAAAGCACGTTCCTGTGATTTAACAAAATTATATCCGTGCGCACAAAGTTTCTGTTTTCCAGCAGGATCAAATCAACTATCATCGTAGGTTATCCTATAGGTTCTACTTGGCACAAACACTAATTAAAAGATAAAAACACATCTAAACAGAAGGTAGATGCAAGATTTATTACTAAACAGGAGCAAAAACAAAAAACGTAAATAAAAATTGGGTTGCCTCCCAACTAGCGCTATCGTTTAACGCCCCTAGCTAGGCATAAAAACAAAGATAGATCTAACGAGTGCCATCTTTGGCACTAAATTCATAAGTAGCACGCATGATAGATTCATAAGGTAATTTGACTTTATTTCTTGGAAAGTGTTCCATGCCTTTCTTTAATGGAAATTGGAATCTAATATTCCCTTCCTTCATATCAATAATCGCACCAATCGTTCTAAGGAAAGGTCTATCAAGAATAATAGGGCAAGAAAGATTGCAATCTATATCAAGAACGATAAAATCTACGGGCACCAAATTTCTATTTGCAATGATAAGAACATCATTGATCCTTCCCATAGGCTTTTTAATGGTGGAATTCGCAAGGTGCAAATTTAAAGAGCAATCATCAAGATCATGGAAACCTAGAATATCACATAAAGTTTTCGGAATCGTGGAAACGCTAGCACCCAAATCACACAAAGCAGAACACTCATAATCTTTAATTCTAATGTTTATAGTAGGTTCCCACTCATCATTAAGTTTTCTAGGTATAGAAACTTCCAAATTAAGTTTTTCATCATAAGATTGCACCAAGGCATCAACAATATGTTTGGTAAAAGCTTTATTTTGACTATAAGCATGAGGAGAATTAACAACGGATTGCAACAAGGAAATACAAGCTTTTAAAGAGCAATTATCATAATCAAATTCCTTGAAATCCAAGATAGTTGGTTCAATATTATTAGAAGTTGAGGATTCTCCAATGTCACTTTTACCAAATTTAGCATCAAGATCTAAAGACTCCGAATTTTTGGGACGCCTTCTAGGAAAAGTTGATTCATCATTACTCCCATAATCATCAAAATTCATATTGCAAAACATAGATCTAATCGGAGACGCATCAATAACTTTAAGATCCTCATCATTATTTTCATGAAGACTAGAAGAACACGCTTTTATAAAGCTTTCTTTTTTAGCACGCAATCTGGCGGTTCTTTCCTCGCACTCGTCAATGGAAATTCTCATTACTTTGAGAGACTCATTGATATCATGCTTAGGAGAAGAAGATCCAAGTTTAAGAGAATTAACATCAAGCGAAAGTCTATCAACGTTCCTAGCCAAATCATCAACTTTGAGCAATTTTTCTTCAAGCAAAGCATTAAAATTCTTTTGAGAAATCATAAATTCTTTCACACTATTCTCAAAATCAGAGGGCATCTTATTAAAATTACCATAAGAATTATTGAAGTAATTTCCATAATTATTAGAGGGATTACTAGGGAACGGTCTAGCATAAAAATTTCCTCTATAAGCATTGTTTCCAAAACTATTCCTACCAACAAAATTCACATCCATAGATTCATTATTATTCTCAATCAAGGAAGACTAAGGCATATCATTTGGATCAAGAGGAGTAATTTTAGTAGCAAACATCTTCATAAGTTCATCCATCTTTCCACTCAAAACATTGATTTCGTCTATAGCATGCACTTTTTTACTAGAAGATCTTTCGGTGTGCCATTGAGAATAATTAGCCATAATATTATCAAGCAATTTTGTAGCATCTCCTAACGTGATTTCCATAAACATGCCTCACGTGGCCGAATCTAAGAGATTTCTAGAAGCAAAGTTCAAACCGGCATAAAATTTTTGTATGATCATCCATAAATTCAAACCATGAGTAGGGCAATTGCGAAGCATCAATTTCATTCTTTCCCAAGATTGGGCAACATGCTCATGATCAAGTTGTTTAAAATTCATAATATCGTTCCTAAGAGTGATGATCTTAGCGGGAGGAAAATACTTAGAGATAAAAGCATCTTTGCACTTGTTCCAAGAATCAATACTATTTTTAGGCAAAGACAAAAACCAAACTTTAGCACAATCCCTAAGTGAAAACGGAAATAACTTCAATTTGACAATATTGTTATCCGTATCTTTATTCTTTTGCATGTCACACAAATCAACAAAATTGTTTAGATGAGTAGCGGGATCTTCACTAGGAAGGCCGGAAAATTGATCTTTCATAACAAGATTCAGCAAAGCGGTATTGATTTCACAAGACTCAACACCATTAAGAGGAGCAATCGGAGTACTGAGGAAATCATTATTATTGGTATTCGAGAAGTCAGACAATTTTGTATTATCTTGCGCCATGGCAACAAGTAATCCAACACACATGCAAACAGAAAAAGGCAAGTGAAAGAGAGGAGAAGATTGGGAAAGAGAGGGCGAATAAAACGGCAAGGGTGAAGTGGGGGAGAGGAAAATGAGAGGCAAATGGCAAATAATGTAAATGCGAGGGAGATGGGTTTGTGATGGGTACTTGGTATGTCTTGACTTGAGCGAAGACCTCCCCGGCAACAGCACTAGAAATCCATCTTGCTACGTCTTGAGCTTGCGTTGGTTTTCCTCGAAGAGGAGAGGGTGATGCAGCAAAGTGTAGCGTAAGTATTTCCCTCAGTTTTGAGAACCAAGGTATCAATCCAGTAGGAGGCTCCTCAAAAGTCCCACGCACCTACACAAACAAACTGAGAACTCACAACCAACGCAATAAAGGGGTTGTCAATCCCTTCACGGCCACTTGCGAAAGTGAGATCTAATAAAGATAGTATGATAAGATAAATATATTTTTGGTATTTTTGATATAGATGCAAAAAGTAAAGATGCAAATAAAAGTAGATGGAAAGCAAATATGATAAGAGATAGACCCGGGGCCATAGGTTACACTAGAGGCTTCTCTCCAAATAGCATAAGTATTACGGTGGGTGAACAAATTACTGTCGAGCAAGTGACAGAAAAGCGCATAGTTATGAGATTATCTAGGCATGATCATGTATATAGGCATCACGTCCATAACAAGTAGACCGACTCCTGCCTGCATCTACTACTATTACTCCACACATCGACCGCTATCCAGCATGCATCTAGAGTATTAAGTTCATAAGAACAGAGTAACGCATTAAGCAAGAAGACATGATGTAGAGGGATAAACACATGCAATATGATATAAACCCCATCTTGTTATCCTCAATGGCAACAATACAATACGTGTCTTGCAACCCTTTCTGTCACTGGGTAAGAACACCGCAAGATTGAACCCAAAGCTAAGCACTTCTCCCATGGCAAGAAAGACCAATCTAGTAGGCCAAACCAAACTGATAATTCAAAGAGACTTGCAAAGATAACTCAATCATACATAAAAGAATTCAGAGAAGATTCAAATATTATTCATAGATAAACTTGATCATAAACCCACAATTCATCGGATCTCAACAAACACACCGCAAAAAGAGATTACATCGAATAGATCTCCACAAGAGAGGGGGAGAACATTATAATGAGATACAAAAAGAGAGAAGAAGCCATCTAGCTAATAACTATGGACCCGTAGGTCTGTGGTAAACTACTCACAACTCATCGGAGAGGCAAGGATGTTGATGTAGAGGCCCTCCATGGTTGCTTCCCCCTCCGGCAGAGTGCCGGCAAGGGCTCCAAGATGGGATCTCGCGGATACAGAAGGTTACGGCGGTGGAAATTGTGTTTCGTGGTGCTCCTCGATATTTTCAGGGTACGTAGGTATATATAGGAGGAAGAAGTGCGTCGGTGGCCGCCCGAGGGCCCACGAGACAGGGGGCGTGTCCTACAGGGGGAGCGCGCCCTCCTATCTTGTGGGGCCCTCGGAGCTTTCTTGACTTGCACTCAAGGCTCTCCAGATCAGATTTGTTCCAAAAATAATGCTCCCGAAGGTTTCATTCCTTTTGGACTCTGTTTGATATTCCTTTTCTTCGAAATACTGAAATAGGTAAAAAAAAACAGCAATATGGGCTGGGCCTCCGGTTAGTAGGTTAGTCCTAAAAATGATATAAATGTGTAAAATAAAGCCCATAAACATCCAAAAGAGGTAATATAATAGCATGGAACAATCAAAAATTATAGATACATTGGAGACGTATCAGTATCCGGCCTCCTGGAGCTTCGTAATGTTCTCCTCCGTAAGCGGAGGAGGCCAACTTGCCTCCCACTCCGGACATGTTTGGAATGGCTTTGAGGAGAAGGTGAGAACTTGGGCACTGGAGCTCGAGCGTGTGAGAATGGATGGGCAGGGGAAGAAGAAGGCGTGGGTGAAAAAGAGGAATCCTTATCCCTTTATAAAGGCGGTAGAAACTGTGAGCCTCCCCACTTGCCCCGTAAAATCGCTTATTCTCCAAGCGCCGCGATTGATGGCGCGGTTGGGTTACCCACACCCGTATTGATGAGAATCTCGTGATAAGGGGACACGATCTCTGCTTCGACAAGACGTGCCAAGGAAACCGCCTCGCAATATGTGCAGTAGCTGGTTGAGAAAAACGATTCGAATAATGACCGGGTCGTGGCGTGATGTCACGCTATGAAAAGTTGTCAGCAGATTAGATTTGTGGAATATTGTGCTCTCTACAGTGGTATGTGGAATTTGTTTTGCAGATCCGGACACGATCCTTGTGTTCAAAATCTTCTATGGAGTATTCGGAGAAGGAACCCTCCTTGCAATGCCGAAGACAATCTGCGCGCCGGACTAATCGCCATTGAAGCCTGGTTCAGGGGATACTGAGGGAGTCCTGGATTAGGGGGTCCTCGGACAGCCAGACTATATACTTTGGCCCGACTGTTGGACTATGAAGATACAAGACTGAAGACTTCGTCCCGTGTCCGGGTGGGACTCTCCTTTGCGTGGAAGGCAAGCTTGGCAATTCGGATATGTAGATCTCCTTCTCTGTAACCGACTCTGTGTAACCCTAGCCCCCTCCGGTGTCTATATAAACCGGAGGGTTTAGTCTGTAGGACAAGAACAATCATAATCATAGGCTAGCTTCTAGGGTTTAGCCTCTACGATCTCGTGGTAGATCAACTCTTGTAATAATCATATCATCAAGATCAATCAAGCAGGAAGTAGGGTATTACCTCCATCGAGAGGGCCCGAACCTGGGTAAACATCATGTTCCCCGCCTCCTGTTACCATTAGCCTTAGACGCACAGTTCGGGACCCCCTACCCGAGATCCGCCGGTTTTGACACCGACAATGATGATGGTGATGGTTTCCCCCTCCCGGAGGGAAGTTTCCCCGACAGAACAGCTCCGCCGGAGCCCTAGATTGGTTCCGCCAAGGTTTCGCCTCGTGGCGGCGGAGTTTCGTCCCGCAAGCTTGCTTGTGATATTTTCCAGGGTAAAAGACTTCATATAGCAGAAGATGGGCACCGGAGGGCTGCCAGGTGGCCCACGAGGCAGGGGGCGCGCCTAGGGGGTAGGGCGCGCCCCCCACCCTCGTGGCCAGGGTGTGGGCCCCCTCTGGTATTTCTTTCGCTCAGTATTTTTTATTAAATCCAAAAATGACTTCCATGGAGTTTCAAGACTTTTGGAGCTGTGCAGAATAGGTCTCTAGTATTTGCTCCTTTTCCAGCCCAGAATCCCAGCTGCCGGCATTCTCCCTCTTCATGTAAACCCTGTAAAATAAGAGAGAATAGCCATAAGTATTGTGACATAACGTGTAATAACAGCCCATAATGCAATAAATGTCGATATAAAAGCATGATGCAAAATGGACGTATCAGAAAGTAAATTGTATGCAAGGGACTCAACGAGCAGGACCTTCTTAATAGATAAATCTTGAGAGATGATCACCTTGCCAAGTCCCAATACCTTAGAAGTTGAAGCATCACCGAATTGGACATGGGTGGGCATAGATGGAATTGGATGCACATACACCACCAAGTCCTTGCTCCCGGTCATATGATTTGTTGCTCCACTATCGAGCAATCATGACACCCCACCGGAAGCAAACTCCTACAAGAGATCAATGCTTGGATTTAGGTACCCATTTTTGAATGGGTCCTTTGATGTTAGTAACAAGGGTATTAGGAACCCAAATAGACCATTCAATGTACTCATAAAAAGAACCAACAGATTTGGCATAAGCATGCCCATCACTAGCATGGCACAAAACATAAGAGGGGTTAAAGTCATCCGCTTTGTTGGTAGGGGTGGCTTTTTCCCTTCTTGGCATTACCACCCAATTCCTTGTTCTTCTCATTCTCATGAGCACTCCCACCCGCCTTGACTCCCACCTGCCTTGACAAAGGTTTCCTTGAGTGGGGGAGGTCGCTTTGTCTTATTCTTCTTCTTCTTCTTATTCTTCTTTGACTTGGGCACAAACCCAAGTCCTTCCTTTCCCACAACTTCCTTTTGATTGCTCAAAAGGTCATTGAGGTTCTTCTCACCTTGTATGCAAGTCACAAGGCCCCTCTCAAGTTGCTCTTTCAACTTGGCATTTTCCTCCATAAGATGCACATGCTCACAACAAGGATTAGTAGTATGGGCATTATCAGTTGGAAGGAAAGGAGGACACGTGGAAATCTCCTTGGTTAGCTTCACTTGGAGTTGATCATGAGACTCCTTGAGAGAAGCATGAACACCCTTCAAGACCTTGTGAGCCTTGTCAAGTGTGTCAAACTCTTCCTTGAGTCTATCATGGCCAACCCCAAGTGCAACTTTCTCGGATTTAAGCACACGAGTAAAAACAATAGCATGATCAAGATCTTTTTGCAATTTAGCATGATCAATGTTGAGTGACTCCTTAAGAGTCAAACAAAGACCTCGCTCTTCCTCTAGATCAATGGAAAGATCCGTAATCTCATCAGCATAGTCACGACTATGCCCCTCCAACTTGGAGATAGTATCCTCATGCGACTCAATGATATCATTGGCCTCACCAAGTTGTTCCACAAGAGCAACAAAGTGCTTCTTGGATTCACCCTTGATCTTACTCACAAACTTGGTAAACTCATTCTCATCAACTTTCACCACCTCACTATCATCAACACAATCTAACAATGAAGGAGTAGTAATGATGGTGGTTTTGATGTTAGGGGTTACCTTGTTGATACCTTTGGCCATGAGACACTTGGCAATGGTTTTTTCATTGGGGGTGCCGAAGAGAGACACCTTGGGGGGGATGATGTGGCAATGTCCAGGGTTCTCATCGCCATTCCTTCACCACTTGTATCTTCATCGTCATCAACGAAGGCATACTCTTCATGTGCCACCAATCCCTTTGGAGGTATCTTCTTGGTGAAGTTACTCTTGCTTGGGAAAGACTTGGCTTTGTCTTTGCGACTGAGTTTTCCACCGTTGTCTTCCCTCTTCTCATAAGGACACTCCGCTACAAAATGACTCACATTCTCGCAATTGTAGCAAGTCCTCACTCGTTGCTTGTTCTTTGGGTCACTTGAGTTGTTCTTTGAAAAGTTGGGCCTTGAGTTCCTCATGTTGCCCCAAAAATTCCTTGACGCAAGAGCCATGTGCTCGTGGTAAGCATATCTGGTGTCTTCGGGGCAACCTTCTTCTTCTTCTTCCTCTTCTTCTTCCGGAATGGCCTTGGCCTTCAAGGCAAGGGCGGGAGAGGCTTTCTTTGTCCGGACACGGGCAAGAGCATTGTCGGCGGTCTTGTTCATGATGTTCATGGCAATAAACTCATCCAACACCTCACTTGAAGACAACGTATGGAAATCCGGCCTTTGACGAATCACAGAGGACATGGTCTTGTTGAATGGCATGATGGCCTTGAGAAACTTGCGCTTGAACCAATTGTCATATGTATCCTTGCTTCCATGGTCTTGGAGAGCAACCGCGAGAGTTGTCACCCTCCGGTAGAGATCACATGGGTCCTCATCTTCTAGCATCACAAACTCATCGGCCTCATCAAAGACCACTTCAAAGTTGGATCGTTAGATGCTTGAGCTTCCCTTGTACAAAGATATGATGTGTTCCCAACAACCCTTTGCACGAGTGAAGGGACGTAAGTGAGATAGATCTTCGGGAGGAACCGCATCTTGAAGGATGAACAAGGCGGAGTGATTGTACTGATTGTCCACTTCATGTCTTGGGGTGAGGTTGTTTGGATCATGTGATTAATAGCCTTGCTCAATGATTCTCCAAAGGTTTGTTGAGTTGTGGTTCAACTGAGACTTCATGCAAAAACCCCAATTAGGAAAATCACCCTTAACAGGCTTAGGAGGAGGACCATGGTTATTAATGCGAGGTGTAGGGACCGGTCCTCCATAGACCGGGGAGGGGGAACCGAGGCAAAGGTTCTCGTCCCATTCTTGTCATGAGGGGAAGAAGTTTGAGTACCTTTAGTCGCTTCCTTGCCAGAATTGTCCTCCGACTTTGATGTGGTCGGATTAACCACAAGCAATGGGTCGGGAGTAGCTTTCAACCCCTCAAGCAATTCCTTAAACACGGATTTGACCTCGGTCATCATAGACATCTTAAGTGAAGCCATGGCTTCATTTAAGTCATCTCAAGTGATCGAAGTCAACTCCACGACCTCATGCACTTCCTCCCCTGTTTCAACCATACTCTTCAGGTGGTGAAACCCTTAAAGAGAGACGAGTCTCTGATACCAAATGAAAGGATCAATATGGTTGACTAGAGGGGGGGTGAATAGGCAACTGCCAATTTTTAGCTTTTCTTTACAAATTAGATGTAGCAACAAATAGGTTGTCTAGATGTGCAACTAGGTGAGCAACCTATATGATGCTAACAACAACTACAACAAGTGCAAGCAAAGGATACTACACAAGTAAAGCTTGCACAAAGTAAAGGTAAGAGATAACCACAAGAGGAGCCGGAGAAGACGAGGATGTGTTATCGAAGTTCCTTCCCCTTGAGGGAAAGTACGTCTCCGTTGGAACCGTGTGGAGGCACAATGCTCCCCAAGAAGCCACTAGGGCCACTGTATTCTCCTCATGCCCTCACACAATGCGAGATGCCGTGATTCCACTAGTGGTGCCTGCTACGTCTTGAGCTTGTGTTGGTTTTCCTTGAAGAGGAAATGGTGATGCAGCAATAGTAGCATAAGTATTTCCCTCGGTTTTTGAGAACCAAGGTATCAATCCAGTAGGAGGCTCCTCAAAAGTCCCACGCACCTACACAAACAAACAAAGAACTCGGAACCAACGCAATAAAGGGGTTGTCAATACCTTCACGGCCACTTGCGAAAGTGAGATCTAATAGAGATAGTATGATAGGATAAATATATTTTTGGTATTTTATAATATAGATGCAAAAAGTAAAGATGCAAATAAAAGTAGATTGGAAGCAAATATGATAAGAGATAGACCCAGGGGCCATAGGTTTCACTAGAGGCTTCTCTCAAGATAGCATAAGTATTACGGTGGGTGAACAAATTACTGACGAGCAATTGATAGAAAAGCGAATAATTATGAGATTATCTAGGCATGATCATGTATATAGGCATCACGTCCGCAACAAGTAGACCGACTCCTGCCTGCATCTACTACTATTACTCCACACATCGACCGACTCCTGCCTACATCTAGAGTATTAAGTTCATAAGAACAGAGTAACGCCTTAAGCAAGATGACATGATGTAGAGGGATAAACTCATGCAATATGATATAAACCCCATCCTTTTATCCTCGATGGCAACAATACAATACGTGCCTTGCAACCCTTTCTGTCACTGGGTAAGGACATTGCAAGATTGAACCCAAAGCTAAGCACTTCTCCCATGGCAAGAAAGATCAATGTAGTAGGCCAAACCAAACTGATAATTCGAAGAGACTTGCAAAGATAACTCAATCATACCTAAAAGAATTCAGAGGATATTCAAATATTTCTCATAGATAAACTTGATCATAAACCCACAATTCATCGGATCTCGAGAAACACACCGCAAAAAGAGATTACATCGAATAGATCTCCACAAGAGAGGGGGAGAACATTGTATTGAGATCCAAAAAGAGAGAAGAAGCCATCTAGCTAATAACTATGGACCCGAAGGTCTGTGGTAAACTACTCACAACTCATCGGAGGGGCAAGGATGTTGATGTAGAAGCCCTTCCGACAGAGCGCCAGCGAAGGCTCCAAGATGGGATGTCGCGGATACATAAGGTTATGGCGGTGGAAATTGTGTTTCGTTGGCTCCCTGGATGTTTTCGGGGTACGTAGGCTTATACAGGAGGAAGAAGTATGTCGGTGGCCGCCCGAGGGGCCCACGAGACAGGGGGCGCGCCCTATAGGGGGGCGCCCTCCTATCTCGTGGCCACCTCGGCTGCTTCTTGACTTGCACTCCAAGTCCTCTGGGTCACATTCGTTCCAAACATCACGCTCCCGAAGGTTTCATTTCGTTTGGACTCTGTTTGATATTCCTTTTCTTCGAAATACTGAAATAGGCAAAAAAACAACAATACGGGTTGGGCCTCCGGTTAGTAGGTTAGTCCCAAAAATGATATAAACGTGTAAAATAAAGCCCATAAACATCCAAAAGGGGTAATATAATAGCATGGAACAATCAAAAATTATAGATACGTTGGAGACATATCAAGCATCCCCAAGCTGAATTCATGCTCGTCCTCGAGTAGGTAAATGATAAAAACGGAATTTTTGATGTGGAATGCTACCTAGCATAATCCTCAATGTAATTTTCTTTATTGTGGCATGAATGTTCAGATCCAAATGATAAAAAATAAAAGTTCATATTAACATGAAAATAGTGATACTTCAAGCATACTAATCAAAGTAATCATGTCTTCTCAAAATAACATGGCCAAAGAAAGTTATCCCTACAAAATCATATAGTCTGATTATTGATCTATCTTCATCACACAAAGTATTTAATCATGCACAACCCCGATGACAAGCCAAGCAATTGTTTCATAATTTAATAATCTCAAACTCTTTCAACTTTCACGCAATACATGAGCGTGAGCCATGGACATAGCACTATATGTGGAATAGAATGGAGGTTGTGGAGAAGACAAAAAGGAGAAGATAGTCTCACATCAACTAGGCGTATCAACGGGCTATGGAGATGCCTATTAATAGATATCAATGTGAGTGAGTAGGGATTGCCATGCAACGGATGCGCTAGAGCTATAAATATATGAAAGCTCAATCAAAAGAAACTAAGTGGGTGTGCATCCAACTCGCTTGCTCATGAAGACCTAGGGCATTTTGACGAAGCCCATCATTGGAATATACAAGCTAAGTTCTATAATGAAAAATTCCCACTAGTATATGAAAGTGACAACATATGAGACTCTCTATCATGAAGATCATGGTGCTATTTTGAAGCGCAAGTGTGGAAAAAGAGATAGTAACATTGTCCCTTCTCTCTTTTTCTCTCATTTTATTTTTTTCTTTTTCTTTTTCTCTTTTTTTCTTTCTTTTTTTTTCTTTGGCCTTCTTTTTTTGGCCTTTCTCTTTTTTCTTTTTTTCTTTTTCTTTTTGTAAAGTCCGAAGTCTCATCCCGACTTGTTGGGGAATCATAGTCTTCATCATCCTTTCCTCACTAGGATAATGCTCTAATAATGAAGATCATCACACTTTTATGGATTTACAACTCAAGAGTTACAACTCAAAGCTAGAACAAGATATGACTCTATATGAATGTCTCCGGCGGTGTACCGGGATATGCAATGAATCAAGAGTGACATGTATGAAAATTATTAAGGTGGCCTTGCCACAAATACGATGTCAACTACATGATCATGCAAAGAGCAATATGACAAAAGTAATGTGTGGCATATGAACGGAATGGTGGAAAGTTGCATGGCAATATATCTCGCAATGGCTATGGAAATTCCATAATAGGTAGGTATGGTGGCTGTTTTGAGGAAGGTATATGGTGGGTGTATAGTACCGGCGAAAGTTGCGCGGCACAAGAGAGGCTAGCAATGGTGGAAGGGTGAGGTGCGTATAATCCAGGGACTCAACATTAGTCAAAAGAACTCATATACTTGTTGCAAAAATCTGCAAGTCATCAAAAACCAAAGCACTACGCGCATGCTCCTAGGGGGATAGATTGGTAGGAAAAGACCATCGCTCGTCCCCGACCGCCACTCATAAGGAAGACAATCAATAAATAAAATTGTGCTCCAACTTCATCACAAAGCGGTTCACGATACGTGCATGCTACGGGAATCACAACCCTTAACACAAGTATTTTTCATAATCACCTCAACTAGCATGACTCTAATATCACTACCTTTATATCACAAAACAATTATCAAGCATCAAATTGATCATAGCATCCAATTCTTTTTCTATGATAGTTTTTATTATACCCAACTTGGATGCTCATCATTCTAGGACCAACTTTGTAACCATAGCAAATACCATGCTGTTCTAAAAGACTCTCAAAAATATATAAGTGAAGCATGAGAGACTAGCAATTTCTTCAAAATTAAGACACCACCGTGCACTAAAAGATATAAGTGAAGCACTAGAGCAAAAACTATCAAGCTCAAAAGATATAAGTGAAGCACATAGAGTATTCTAGCAAATTCTAATCAAGTAGGCTTCTCCCAAAAGGTGTGTACAGCAAGGATGATTGTGGTAAACTAAAAGGCAAAGACTAATATAATACACGATGCTCCAAGCAAAACATATATCATGTGGCGAATAAAAATATAGCTCCAAGTAAAGTTACCAATGAACGAAGACGAAAGAGGGGATGCCTTCCCGGGGCATCCCCAAGCTTAGGCTTTTGGCTATCCTTGAATATCTTGGGGTGCCATGGGCATCCCCAAGCTTAGGCTCTTGCTACTCCTTATTCCATAGTCCATAAAAGCTTTACCCAAAACTTGAAAACTTCACAACACAAAACACAACAGGAAATCTTATAAGCTCCGTTAGTGAAAGAAAACAAAACTACCACATAAGGTACTGTAATGAACTCATTCTTTATTTATTTTGGTGTTAAACCTACTGTATTCCAACTTCTCTATGGTTTATAAACTATTTTACTAGCCATAAATGCATCAAAATAAGCAAACAACACACGAAAAACAGAATCTGTCAAAAACAGAACAAGCTGTAGCAATCTGTAACTAACGCAAACTTCTGGAACTCTAAAAATCGTACCAAAATAGGAAGTCCTGCACAATTTGTCTATTGATCAGCAACAAAACGAATCAACGCAAAAGCACGTTTCTGTGATTTAACAGAACTAAATTTGTGCGCGCAAAGTTTCTGTTTTTCAGCAGAATCAAATCAACTATCATCATATGTTATCCTATAGATTTTACTTGGCACAAACACTAATTAAAAGATAAAAACACATCTAAACAGAAGGTAGATGCAAGATTTATTACTAAATAGGAACAAAAAAACACATAGAAAATTGGGTTGCCTCCGAACTAGCGCTATCGTTTAATGCCCCTAGCTAGGCATAAAAGCGAAAATAGATCTAAGTAGTGCCATAATAATAAGATAGATCTTGAAAGCTCATCTCATATTCTCTATGTTCGGCAGCAAGTTTTCTTTGAGACAAGCAAAAGTAATCAAAAGGGCTAAATTTAGCGGGACAAAGGTCCCCAAGATCAATCTCAGGAGGAACGGGTTCCTCCCTTGGCCCTTCATAATGCACAATTAATTCATCACTAAAAGCATTCTTTTGCCAAAATCTCATGAGCCTATACTCAAGAGAGTATCCTAGCTCATTGTTTCAAAGGGCAAAATCATTATTAAGTTCATTAATTCTATCAACCAAGACATTGGTAGGGACCTTTTTTCTAAGGTTTTCACTGAAAGCAACATAGTCCGAAGATTGAAAACGCCTAAATTCCTCTTGATCATAGAGGATCGCCTCTATGGGAGGACGACCGGCGTCCACCCTATAGTGCGCAATGATTTCTTTGGCCTCTCTTATGATAAATCTAAACTCATGAGCCAGAAGATAGTAACATCGCGTTTAACAGAAGAATGCTCAATATTGGAAAATTCCAGAAAAATTATTTGTGTGCAAGGATGCATATGCATAAATTGTCTTTCAAGCTCAACTACAAGCATAGCGATGGCATCCTCAAGACAACTAGTTCTATGAAGAATCGAACCACCCATGGAAGGTAAAGCACCAGCACAAGTAAAGAAATCTTGAATAACACCTTTTCCAATGATGTTACCACTACCAATTCGGAACTTTTTAATATGCAAGATAGGGGGTTCATCGGCCGGAGCCTCAGAATTTTCCATGTTATCATTATTGTCCATATCAATGATAATCTCCCCAATTTCAGACATAGCGGCAAACAAAAGCAGGGCGGAGGAAAGCGAGTGAAAGAGAGAGGAGGAGATTGGGAAAGAGAGGGCGAATAAAACGGCAAGGGTGAAGTGGGGGAGAGGAAAACGAGAGGCAAATGGCAAATAATGTAAATGCGAGGGAGATGCGTTTGTGATGGGTACTTGGTATGTCTTGACTTGGGCGAAGACCTCCCCGGCAACGGCACCAGAAATCCTTCTTGCTACGTCTTGAGCTTGCGTTGGTTTTCCTTTAAGAGTAAAGGGTGATGCAGCAATAGTAGCGTAAGTATTTCCCTCAGTTTTTGAGAACCAAGGTATCAATCCAGTAGGAGGCTCCTCAAAAGTCCCACGCACCTACACAAACAAACAAAGAACTCGCAACCAACGCAATAAAGGGGTTGTCAATCCCTTCACGGCCACTTGCGAAAGTGAGATCTAATAGAGATAGTATGATAAGATAAATATATTTTTGGTATTTTATAATATAGATGCAAAAAGTAAAGATGCAAATAAAAGTAGATTGGAACCAAATATGATAAGAGATAGACCCGGGGGCCATAGGTTTCACTAGAGGCTTCTCTCAAGATAGCATAAGTATTATGGTGGGTGAACAAATTACTGATGAGCAATTGATAGAAAAGCGAATAATTATGAGATTATCTAGGCATGATCATGTATATAGGCATCACGTCCGCAACAAGTAGACCGACTCCCGCCTGCATCTACTACTATTACTCCACACATCGACCGACTCCTACCTGCATCTAGAGTATTAAGTTCATGAGAACATAGTAACGCCTTAAGCAAGATGACATGATGTAGAGGGATAAACTCATGCAATATGATATAAACCCCATCTTTTTATCCTCGATGGCAACAATACAATACGTGCCTTGCAACCCTTTCTGTCACTGGGTAAGGACACCGCAAGATTGAGCCCAAAGCTAAGCACTTCTCCCATGGCAAGAAAGATCAATCTAGTAGGCCAAACCAAATTGATAATTCGAAGAGACTTGCAAAGATAACTCAATCATACATAAAAGAATTCAGAGGAGATTCAAATATTTATCATAGATAAACTTGATCATAAACCCACAATTCATGGGATCTCGATAAACACACTGCAAAAAGAGATTACATCGAATAGATCTCCACAAGAGAGGGGGAGAACATTGTATTGAGATCCAAAAAGAGAGAAGAAGCCATCTAGTTAATAACTATGGACCCGAAGGTCTGTGGTAAACTACTCACAACTCATCGGAGGGGCAAGGATGTTGATGTAGAAGCCCTCCATGGTCGATTCCCCCTCCGACATAGCGCCAACGAAGGCTCCAAGATGGGATGTCGTGGATACATAAGGTTACGGCGGTGGAAATTGTGTTTCGTTGGCTCCCTGGATGTTTTCGGGGTACGTAGGCTTATACAGGAGGAAGAAGTATGTCGGTGGCCGCCCGAGGGGCCCACGAGACAGGGGGGCGCGCCCTATAGGGGGGCGCCCTCCTATCTCGTGGCCACCTCGGCTGCTTCTTGACTTGCACTCCAAGTCCTCTAGATCACGTTCGTTCCAAAAATCACGCTCCCGAAGGTTTCATTTCGTTTGGACTCCGTTTGATATTCCTTTTCTTCGAAATACTGAAATAGGCAAAAAAACAGCAATACGGGCTAGGCCTCCGGTTAGTAGGTTAGTCCCAAAAATGATATAAATGTGTAAAATAAAGCCCATACACATCCAAAAGGGGTAATATAATAGCATGGAACAATCAAAAATTATAGATATGTTGGAGACGTATCAGTGCCCTTGAAGGCGGCGACCGAACCTTTTCAAACAAGGTTGGGGCAATATCCACAACTTGATTGGAGGCTCCCAACAACAACACGGAGGTTCACCACAATGGAATGTGGCTCCAAGGTGACCTCAACCGTCTAGGGTGCTCAAACACCCAAGAGTAACAAGATCTGCAAGGGATTAGTGGGGGAATCAAATTTCTCTTGGTGGAAGTGTAGAGTCGGGGCCTTCTCAACTAATCCCTAGAAAATCAACAAGTTTGATTGGCTAGGGAGAGAGATCGTGCGAAAATGAGCTTTGGAGCAACAATGGAGTTCGGGCGAGGAAGAGGTAAGTCTTCTTGGGGAAGAAGACCCCCTTTTATAGTGGGGGACAAATCCAACCGTTATGCACCTCTCAGCCTGCAAGCAAGCGGTACTACCGCTCCTTACACGATGCATAGGAGATACGAAGAACAGGGGAGAAAATAGAGGAATGGGCGGTGGTAGCCGCGGTAGTAGGGTGGTACTACCGCTTCTACTACCGCTGCTACTACCGCTTGTTTTCCAGAGGCAAACAGGTAGCACGATAGAGAACCTGAGGTATTACCGTAAAACCTGACAAAAAAATCGAGGCCCCAACCACGAGCGGTAGTACGAGCGGAACTAGAAGCGGTACTACCGCTGCTGCCCACGGAACTACCGCTTGTAGCTCTCCTCCCCTTCTTCGGCACAAACGGGGGACAACTCCAAGAAGGCGGAAAGTGGCGATGGGCGCAATACGAGTGTGTATGTGTTGATTCCACCCAAACCTTTCCGACGCGGACCCCCTCTTGATAGTACGGTTTTCCCTACGCCTCAAGTTCACGAGAAAAGAAACATGGGAAATAAAACCGTCTTCACTCTGAAACTCCAAGGGGCACGAATCGTCTTGTGCCATACGCTTGATAGTTGGAAATGCTCAATGCACACGATTAGTGATGTAGGGTAGAACCCTAGGTGAAGATCTTTTCACACTTGGAGGGGGAAAATGGAGGGAAACACAAGAACAACAAGGATGAACACAAAGAGGTAATCACTCCAACAATTCCCAATTACACATCCACTAGAGTAACAACACAAGATCCACAAGTCTCAAACACAATCAAAGGAAAGATACAATGGCAAAGTTCATCCCAAATCCAAAGGAAGAGGGGTCTTGGTGGTGGTAGATAGTCTTCTCCTAATGGAGGTCTTGAAATCCTCAAGGATTCTTCCCTATGGGGTCTTGATCCTCAAAGAGGGAAGGTAATGGAGCAAAGCTCACCAAGATCTCATCTAATACTTTGCTAACCCTAAACATAACCCTAGGTACGGAATATATAGGCTTGGGGTCGAAGGAGGAGAAGTGGAGCCGAAGGTGCAATCTCAGCCGGCCATCCTGGGAGGCCCGTGCGCATGGGGTAAGTTGGGCCCGTGCGCACGGGGGTCCCATGGGCACGGTACAAGCCCGTGCGCATGGGGTGTTCCAGCGCCAACTCCCTGAGTAGCCCGTGGGCACGGGGTTTCTGGGGCCCGTGCGCACGGGGTGGCTGGAGCTTCCTGTGCTGCTGCTGTTGTCCTTCTTCTTGATCCTCGTGGCCTTGGGGTGGTTCTCCTTCTTCTTGGGGATGCTCCTGAGCTCCTTGGTGGTGTTCCTCTTCGTACCTAAGGAGGCATAGCACATTTTCGTGAGGTAGTATACATGTTCCATTTGGGTTCATATGCAAGTCTAGTAGGAAGGAGTTCACCTCGGTTTCCAAAGCACGTGCTCTAGCTCTTGTCATGGGTCCTTGTGGGGTTGGATGTGTTGATGTAGAGTCCATGGGGATGATGGAAGGATGCTCCACATCATCTCCCCTCCCTTCGAAAGGATCTGACCTCGGATCAAGATCTTCATCACCATGGAAAGGCGAGAGGTCTTTAACGTTGAAGATGTCGCTCACGTTGTACTTGTCTCGTGGGAGTTCAATCTTGTAGGCGTTGTTGTTGTAGCGTGCTAGCACCTTGAATGGTCCATCGGCTTGAGGTAGTAGTTTGGACTTGCGTTCGTTGGGGAAGCGTTCCTTGCGAAGGTGTAGCCACACGAGATCACCTATGTTGAAGATCATGGGTTGCTTGTTGACGTTGAGCTTGGTCGCTAGTCGATGTACTTGGCGCTCGATGATGTTCCTTGTATCTTCATGCATCTTCTTGATGTAGCTTGCTCGTTCACTCGCATCCATGTTGGTTCGCTCTTGTAGAGGTAGAGGGAGAATGTCCAATGGGGACAACGGGTTGAAGCCGTAGACGACCTCGAAGGGGGACTTGCCGGTAGTCGAATGTCTTGCGTGGTTGTAGGCGTACTCGGCGATGGGTAGACATGCCTCCCACTCCTTGATGTTCTTCTTGATCAACACGCGAAGTAGAGTGGAGAGTGTTCGGTTCGTCACCTCTGTTTGGCCGTCGGTTTGAGGATGGTATGCGGATGAGAACAAGAGCTTGATTTCGAGCTTGGCGCATAGAGTCTTCCAAAAGTAACTCAAGAACTTGACGTCGCGGTCGGAGACGATTGACTTTGGTACTCCATGGAGGTGCAAGATTTCCCTACAAAAGAGATTTGCAATATGTGAAGCATCGTCTACCTTGTTGCAAGGAATGAAATGTGCCATCTTAGAAAATCGGTCCACAACAACAAACATGGAATCTTTTCCATTTTGAGTTCGAGGCAAACCAAGTACAAAATCCATGCTAATGTCTTCCCAAGGTTGATAAGGAATTGGAAGAGGCATGTAAAGACCATCAGATTGAGCTTTTGACTTAGCTTTGCGGCATGTAGAGCATCGAGTAGTGAAGCGTGAGATGTCGCAGAACATCTTGGGCCAAAAGTAGTTCTTGGAGAGCGTGGCGAAAGTCTTGTCGCGTCCAAAGTGTCCCATGAGTCCGCCTCCATGAGCCTCTTGCAAAAGTAGCAAACGAAGAGAAGACTCGGGAATGCATAGTTTGTTAGCTATCATAAGATAACCATCCTTGATGTAGTATTGTTCCCAAGATGTATGCATCAAACATTTAGCATAATGAGGTGCAAAAGATGTATCACTAGCATACAAGTCTTTTATGTGCTCGAAGCCAATAAAATTCAACTCAAGTTGGGTGACAAGCGTGCATATGCGAGAAAGTGCATCGGCAACTACATTTTCCTTACCCTTAATGTACTTGATCACATATGGGAAAGATTCAATAAATTCACTCCATTTGGCATGACGCTTGTTCAATTTAGTTTGACCTTTTAAGTACTTACGCGTTTCATGATCGGTGTGTATGACAAACTCATGAGGTCTAAGATAATGTTCCCAAACATGTAGGACACGCACTAAAGCATACAATTATTTGTCATAGATGGGATAGTTAAGTTGAGCACCGGAGAGTTTTTTGCTAAAATATGCAATTACACGTTTTTCTTGCATCAAAACTCCGCCAATTCCGGTACCACTTGCATCACAATGAACCTCAAAAGTTTTGTCAAAGTTGGGCAAAGCAAGAATCGGAGCATGAGTAAGCAAAGACTTGAGCTCATCAAAAGCGGTTGATTGCAAAGTTCCCCAAACAAAAGGAGCATTTTTCTTACTCAAAGCATGCAAAGGGGCTGCAATAGTGCTAAAGTTTTTCACAAAGCGACGATAAAAACCTGCAAGACCAAGGAAACTTCGCACTTGTTGCAAATTGGTGGGTTGGGGCCAAGTTTTAATTGCTTCAATTTTAGTTTCATCAACATGGACACCCTTGGAAGAGACAACGAAACCCAAGAAAACCACTTTGTCAACACCAAACGTGCACTTTTTCATGTTAGCATAAAGACTTTCCTTTCAAAGTGTTTGCAAAACAAGCTTAACATGATCAAGATGCTCTTTCATGGTTTTGCTAAACACAAGAATATCATCGAAGTAAACCACAACAAAGACTCCAATGTAAGGGCGAAGGACATGATGCATGAGACGCACAAAAGTACCGGGGGCCTCCGACAAACCCATAGGCATGACTAACCATTCATATAAGCCAAATTTTGTTTTGAAAGCAGTTTTTCATTCATCACCTTCTTGTATGCGGATTTGATAATAGCCACTTTTAAGATCAATTTTGGAGAAAAAGTTGGCTCCACTAAGTTCATCAAGCATATCATCTAAGCGAGGAATGGGATGCCTATAGAGAACGGTGATAGCATTTATAGGTCTACAATCGGAACACAAGCGGAAACTTCCATCGGGCTTAGGCACAAGTATAACGGGAACGGCACAAGGGCTTAAGCTTTCACGTACATGACCGTTGTCGATTAGTTGTTGTACTTGCCGTTGAATCTCCTTGGTTTCTTCGGGATTGACACGGTATGGAGCTTTGTTTGGAAGTGGCGCTCCGGGGATGAGGTCGATTCGATGCTCAATGCCTCGTAGTGGAGGTAGACCCGGAGGTAGCTCATCGGGGAAAACATCTTGAAATTCCTGCAAAAGAGATTGAAACACCAAAGGTAGCTCATGAGTTGTGTTAGTTTTTGGTTCTCCATCCTTGCACACAAGGACAAAGTGCATCACACTCGATGGGTTCCCACACACTTCTCTTATCTCATTTTTGGTGGCGAATAGGATGAGGTTTTTCTCTCTAGGCAAAGAGGCGCTCAAGTGTGACTTGTTGCTCTCACTCATGTTTTGGTGGCTCTCTTTCTCACTCTTCTCTCTATGGTGGGTGGCTTGCTTGTCGGCTATCACTTGACTAGGAGACATGGGTCGTAGCACATATTCTTTTCCTTTTATCTTGAAGCTATAGTGGTTTGTACGCCCATTGTGGATGGCGCCACGGTCGAATTGCCATGGTCGACCAAGGGGGAGGTGGAAAATGGTCATTGGGACCACATCACACTCCAAAGTGTCTTCATATGCATCGATTTTGAAGGAAACTTGGACCGTATGCTCAACTCGTATACTGCCGGTGTCGCTTAGCCATTGAACCTTGGAGGGGTGCGGGTGCTTCCTCTTGATCAATTGAAGCTTGGAGCATAGTTCTTCACTTGCCAAGTTGTGGCAACTACCTCCATCGATGATGACCTTGACGGATCTCCCATTGATGTCGGCCTTGGTGTGGAAGATATGGCATCTTTGGTCTTCTTCTTGTTGATGTTGAAGTGTCAAGACCTTGGAGACAACGGGAGCGGGGCTCGTATCTTCATCACAAAAGACTTGATCATCTTCATCCTCGTTCACACGCCGGTGCATGGCCACTTGCTCAATAGCTTCCATTTCATCTTCACTCATTGAGTCGTAGGTGCCATCGTCGTTGAGGATCATGGTGCGCTTGTTGGTGCATTGGAAGGACTTATGGCCTCGGCCGCCACATGTGAAGCACTTGATTGAACTTGTCTTGATGGCCTCATCAGTCGGAGTAGAGGAAGTAGCACGCAGCTTGTAGTTGCTTGTAGTAGGAGGAGGACGACTTGAACTTGACGAAGGTTTCTTGTATGTTGTCTTGTCGTCGATGCTTGGAGAAGGCTTGGTTGAAGTAGATGTTGGAGGAGTTGTTGAAGCTTGATTGTTGGAGAAGTCGTATGTCTTGGATGAGTACTTGGCGTACTTGAAGTCATCTTGCACTTGACATTCCTCCTTGGTCGCTTGATGTACTAGCTCGATGAGGTTGGAGTAGGGTTGGAAGTCGGCGATCTTCTTGATGGGATGGTTGAGTCCATTCAAGAATCGTGCCATTGTTTGCTCATCATCTTCTTTGACATTGGCTCGAATCATGGCTATCTCCATTTCCTTGTAGTATTCTTCAACACTCTTTGTTCCTTGCTTGAGAAGTTGTAGCTTCTTGAAGAGATCACGATTGTAGTAGGTTGGCACAAATCGTGCTCGCATGACATCCTTCATTTGAGCCCAAGTGGTGATTGTAGGGTCACCTCTTGCTTCTCGGCGCTCAAGGACTTGTTCCCACCATATGAGCACATAGTCTTGGAACTCAAGTGATGCCATTGCGATCTTCTTCTCTCCCTCATAGTTGTGCAAACGAAAGATTTTGTCGACCTTCAATGCCCATGGGAGGTACTCTTCCGGATCATTGCTTCCATTGAACTTGGGCATTGTGAACTTTAGCTTGCCATAGCGTTGCTCTTCATTTTGGTAGCAGTTGCGGTGTCGCTCTTGTCTTGGATGGTGCTCGAATTCTCGGTCCTCATGATATCGCTCTTGGTGTGGAGGAAGGTCTTGAAGCACTTGTTCCGCTTGGTGTCGCTCTTGTTGCGCTTGAGGTTGAGGTGGAGCTGGACGAGCTTGTGGAGGAGCTTGAGAAACTTGACGGTGCACACGTGGTTGATAGTTTCTTTCTTGTATTTCTTCTCGAAGGGCTTCCTCTTGATTTTGCCGTTCGCGATTGCGGTTGGCGACGGCTCGACTTGATTCTTGAAGGGCACGTTCCGCCTCAATAGCTTGTGCTTCTCATTGTTGTTGTTGAAGATGTTTGGCCTCGGCGTCTTGTTCCTCTTGTTGTAGACGCGCTCGTTCTTCTTCTTATTGATGACGAAGACGTTGCCGTTCTTGGGCTTGAGCAAAGGCGACTTGATTTGCTTGATGACGAGGAACTTGCTCATCGACTTGCTCTTGTGAATTCTTGGCGTGTAGCGGATCTCGAGATGCATGACGGTCTTGACGTGCGGCTCGTCGAAGAATTGTTGATGACGGTGTACTTGAGCCAGAGAAGGTGTCATCGGAGTGGCGACTTGAGTGGCTCCGTCTTGAGTAGGAAGAAGTTTAAGGATGCCGGTTGACCAACAAAGCTCGGATCTCGTCCATTCTTGCATCGTTCTCTTTCTTGTGCGCGTCGAGCTTGTTGTCGAAGTAGTTGCGTGTACGTTGCTCGGAGAGTCGCAAGTCGGTGGAGAGGTTGTCGATGCGGTCGTTCATTGCTTGTTGCTCTTGATGGAGAGCTCGTTGTGCGCCAAAGAGGTGGCTCTTGGTGACGAAGGATGACATGTCGTCGTCTTGCTCGATGAAGAGTGGGTTGGTAGAAGAACTTGGCCTATCCATCATAAGAAAGTGGTGGTGAGTAGGAAAATGAGAGAACAAAACCAAAGTTACCTTTTCCAAAGATTGTGGATGTAACAAGTACGATCCCACGTGATGTTACAATAGGGGAATTGGTACCGGGAATTGTTTCTCACACCTACAAGTAAATGGTCTATGGAGGAGCTTGGTTAGGAAAGGCACAAATAATTCAAGCAAATGTTAGTCAAGATGTTGATAAAGTTGAGAAGATTCACAAATGGCAAATAAGACAAATAGATCAACCTCCCAAGATAACACGAGGAACACACACACGGAAGATAAATGGGATCCGCACAACCAAGGGATGGGCTCGAAGATATGGAAACACGGGAAAAGCTCTTGTCGTACAGATACTAGAGAGACGCTAGCTCGATTGCACTAATGGGCTAGATACGCTAGAGCACCAACCTAATAGAGAATCTACTCGTCTCACTATCCCAAGTATGCTTATGTATGTGGTGACCAAGATGATGCACGAATGCGAAGGCTCGATGCTATTGCTTATAAGCTCTTTGCTTTTCTTCTCTTTTGCTTAAAAGCTTTTTTTTCAACTATGCCACGATGCTTGATATGCGAGCCACACAATGAGGTAACAAGTAGTATATGCACGGGATGGACGGAACACTAAATGGTGCACTAAGACGTGTCCCGGCAATACTCAACAAGCTAGTCTCGATGGGTAAGCTACGCAAAATGGCTCGAGGCTATCAAGTTAATGGCAAGGGGTACAAAGTGTCGTCGAGGTTACCGTCCTTGCTTACGGTTGAAGATGAACTTGTTGAAGCCGAAGTGTTGTTCGAGTCGATGATTGGTGGCGATGATGATACCAAGTTGCGCCTAAGTAGCCGAAACACCTTAGGACACAAGAGAAATTGCAACCGAACACTCAACAAACACGTGGAAAGGTGTGGAAAAATACAAGAGGTGGTGGTGAAGCAAAATGGAAAAAACAGAAAAAATGGCCGAAAGTCCCTGGATAGGCCGTGCGCACGGGGTCTGTGAGGCCCGTGTGCATGGGGTCCCGATGGCCCGTGTGCATGGGGTCTCCCGAGAGCGGATGAACTCCTGTGATTTCGTGGGGGTTTCGAGTTTTTGGCCAAATTCCAGTGGGGGATGGGTGGGATGGTGGTGGAGGTGTAGATCCACTTGTCAAACACCAAATTCGTGGATCAAATCAACCAAATCTCACAAGATCAACAAATTGCAAGAAAAAAATTTGGGCTATTTTTGGTGGGGATTTTCGGATTAGGACGAAAAACAACAAAATCAAGCTAGAAAGTGGAAGGTAAGGACTCCAAGGTGTGAATCAACGTGGCTCATGATACCATATGATGTAGGGTAGAACCCTAGGTGAAGATCTTTTCACACTTGGAGGGGGAAAATGGAGGGAAACACAAGAACAACAAGAACACAAGGATGAACACAAAGAGGTAATCACTCCAACAATTCCCAATTACACATCCACTAGAGTAACAACACAAGATCCACAAGTCTCAAACACAATCAAAGGAAAGATACAATGGCAAAGTTCATCCCAAATCCAAAGGAAGAGGGGTCTTGGTGGTGGTAGATAGTCTTCTCCTAATGGAGGTCTTGAAATCCTCAAGGATTCTTCCCTATGGGGTCTTGATCCTCAAAGAGGGAAGGTAATGGAGCAAAGATCACCAAGATCTCATCTAATACTTTGCTAACCCTAAACATAACCCTAGGTACGGAATATATAGGCTTGGGGTCGAAGGAGGAGAAGTGTTGCCGAAGGTGCAATCTCAGCCGGCCATCCTGGGAGGCCCGTGCGCACGGGGGTCCCGTGGGCATGGTACAAGCCCGTGCGCACGGGGTGTTCCAGCGTCAAATCCCTGAGTAGCCCGTGGGCATGGGGTTTCTGGGGCCCGTGCGCACGGGGTGGCCTGGAGCTTCCTGTGCTGCTGGTGTTGTCCTTCTTCTTGATCCTCGTGGCCTTGGGGTGGTTCTCCTTCTTCTTGGGGATGCTCCTGAGCTCCTTGGTGGTGTTCCTCTTCGTACCTAAGGAGGCATAGCACATTTTGGTGAGGTAGTATACATGGTCCATTTGGGTTCATATGCAAGTCTAGTAGGAAGGAGTTCACCTCGGTTTCCAAAGCACGTGCTCTAGCTCTTGTCATGGGTCCTTGTGGGGTTGGATGTGTTGATGTAGAGTCCATGGGGATGATGGAAGGATGCTCCGCATCAATTAGTCTGCAAACACATTGTCATCAATCACCAAAACCACTTAGGGAGAAATATTCCCTAACAACAGACTGGTGGCGAATCTGTGGTGGAGGTGGACTCGGGTTGGCGTGATGGTGGCGCATGTGTGGTTGGTGTATATGGACTCAAATTGGCGGCGGATATGCGATGGTGGTATATGGCAGCGGTGATGACGATGGTGGTATATGACAACGGCGATGACGATGCTGTGGCGGCGGCATGACAACCTGTGAACATAACTCGAAACTCTAAGGGACTAGACGCTAAGACCACCAACTCGACACGATGATGCAACCACAAATTCAAAAAAGCAAAAACATTGAAAAGATTATGCAAAGGCTCAGATTGTTCGGATATGATAAACTAACCCTAATTTTTTTGGCTTTTTCGTGGACTGCAGGTATGAAAAACATACGCAATCTAGACTATGAGAACTGGTAAAATCTCACCGAGCAACTTGGAAATCTGACACCACTTCATAGAGGCTAAGGTGTCCCATCTTTCGATGAGATAGTGGTTATCGTTTTCGCTCGAGTGGACTTTGATGATCCGACTATGAACGTGGGAGGACGTCGCACCTAATCAATCGCTAAACTAACTCCGAGAGTTATTGACCATGCCGGAGCACGATCAACCTGACGATAAAGATCTATTTCCTGCATGGCAAACGAAGAACAAGTAAGAAATTGAAATTGCAATCTGAATATTGAGAATATAAGAGGAAAGCTTTATTAATGAAAGTGGGGTTTTGTAACATCTTGATCTGGTCGTAGAACACAAATGAAGGACGCAAACTTGCAAATATGGCAAACTTTTAATCAAAACAAAACCCAATTATAAACGTTCCCTTAAGGGCTATATTTATAGGGGAAAAGAGATGGGATTTCGTCTACCCTTGGCAAGGTGGTACTAAAACACCTCCTACGTTGTTTCCCCTACAATACAGACTCTAAAAATAACCTACGAAATTGTATTTCGAAATTACATGGGCCTGGCCCCAAAAAAAATGTGGCGCAGCACCTATATTAAGCTATGGACAAAATTTATGAAAGGACATCATGTATATGTCATCCATGTCCTTGGATGTCATCATGGTGGCTCCAAAGTGCTGAAAACTCCACCAGAAACTTTGTTGTTGTTCCCCTTGCATGCGCCATCATCTCCATGCTTGATCATGCTCCAATGTTCATCCTTCTTGTCCATGTTCGGTCCTTCATTTGTAACCAAAACAAAAGTATCCCATTTAGGCAGCATCATATTCTCATGAACATTAGAATCGTTACCAAGAAACGGAAGTACGTACCTGGTAATTTAGTTGGCGTGCGTCAGCTCTAGTAATTGGTCTAGTATATGTAGCGGCAGGGGTTGTGGGTGTAACTGTAGTATTAATGTTCTCATCAATTGCCGTCAAAATTATCCATATCCAAAACCAAGGTGCGATGCTCAGAGAGTACGTGTCCTTCATTAATAGCCGCTGCCGGAGGAAATTTATGTGCTGACTCTACATTACAGACTGGACGATCAGGAAGTTCCCTAATCTCACCACTTCTCCGAGTGAAGGTGTCACCAATGAACCATAGGTCGTCCAAACCACACTATGTGAGGTAATCACGGGAGTCCTTCAACATTACGTTTGGTCTCACAATGCCACCCTCATTTTTCGGTGAAAACAAAATCTCATTGAAATCTCCTAAAACCACCCATGGATAATTACCCTTATTATACAGGTTATGAATATGCGCCCAAGAGAAATTACAACCACTCCAGTTCGGATGGCCATAAAAACCCATAAAACGCCACATTACAACATCCTCATTCATAAATAAAATATCTAAAATTTGATGACATATAGTTTAATTCAACTTTATTCACTTTATAATAAAACTAGACAAGGCCACCAGCCTGGCAATCACTCTCCACTACGAACATGGAATCAAACCCTAAGACACGACGAAGCTCATCAGCTTGGCATTTATTCAAGTGGGACTTTGAAAGGAAAATTAAGTTTGCCTGAATACGCCCTTAAAGATCCAAGAGATCCCGAACTGTCATGGTAGAGAGCATCCCACGGCAGTTCCAACCAAGGATTTTGATTTGGCCAGGCGGACCTCCTCTCCGGAGGCCATCGATGCGCCATCATCTCCAACCGACTCCCTCCTCTCCTGCACATATTCTTCTTCCTTCTCATGTGTCTTCTTTGCTACATGGCTGACTACACCATCCACATCCTTAACCATTACCACCCTACTCGTACACACTCTCTTACTTGATGTATCTACATCATCATATAACATGTGCTCAAAGCTATCCATACTATTTTTCTCAAAAGAAAACACTATATTACTACCCGTCGGAGGAGCGGCAGAAAGATGTCTTCACTTTTTTCCTACATTTTTATACGAGCATCTTTCGAGCGGTCATTACCTCCTTCCTTTCTAGCTTTTCTCCCTCTACTCTTTGGATGGCCCGGCATAACAGACTTTGTAGCCTTGAAAGTGAAAGATCCACCCGTAGCATGTTCACCAGCGGCATTCGCGACTGCAATTTTTGCAGCTACCGCACTGGTCAGCACCTCCAACACTCCTGGCTGCAAAAGGAGCTGGCCCTTCTGGCCTCTCGCCTAGACCATATGCTGATCAGTGTTAGCCATATAATGCCCCAACGCAGCCAGGTTTTGCCCCCCTGGCTAGCTTGGAGCTAGACGGCATCATCTGTCATGACCCCTAGCCCTGTTGGCCTTGAGTCACGACCGTACAGAGGGGTGCCAGCAAGTTGTGGCCCTGGCCCTCCTGGCCGGAGCTTCTTGGCAAAGCAAGCGCCATGTCTTGGCCCTGGCCCTCCTGGCCAGAGCGCTGCGACTATTGAGCCAGCAAGGCATGTCCCTCCTGGCCAGAACCCAACGGTGTAGCTTGAGGAATGGCCTTGCCTACCTAGCTAAACGCCACGCCGATTGGAGCTCCCCGTGAAGCACCCGTCGTCCGGCCCTCCTTGCCGAGCATAGGGCTGGGTTGGCTTGCATCTGCCAGCACCAGGGCCGTCACCTTGTCGTCCTTGCCAGACAACGTTAGTACGCTCATGGCTATTGCCACCTTGACCACCATGCCATCCACGGAATTCGGTGGGTTTTTGTTGCTGGAGCCGACGACCAGGGGCTCACCACTCCGGAGGAAACCCCCAAAGTGGGAAGTCTCTTGCATCTCTGCACCACATTCAGCCTCAAGTATACAACCTATGAGACCGAGCCAGGTTGAATATACAACCTATGAGACCGAATCAGGTTGAATCTCTGCACCACCGACTTGCTATGTTTTGCAACGCTCGAGGTTGGCTTGCTGGAAACTATCGATTCGGAAGTCTCTAGCTGGCATGTCTTTAAAGTCCGTACGATGCAGGTCAAACAGTAAATGAACAATCAAAAATCCAATTTCTTTCCGTGTGGGTCTGGTTGGGCCTGCGAAAAACGTTAGGTCGAATATGGCTTTTGAACTGACCCGCAAAAAGGAGAATATGGCTTTTTAACTAAATTAAATTGAGAATTAGTACTCCCTCCGTCCGGAATTACTCGTCTGAGAAATGCATAAAAATGGATGTACCTAAAACAAAAATACATCTAGATACATCCATTCCTTCGACAAGTATTTTGGGACGGAGGGAGTACATGATACGAGCAACCAAATACGCCCGAAGTAAGCGGCGGAAGTTTGGGGCACTACCAACACCGCGTGAAGACACGGTTCACCGTTGACTGACCAGGACATGTTTGACCTCGGAGCACGCATGCGCGCTTCGACCTTGAGCGTGTGCCGCACCCCTTCTGCCAGCTAGGCTCCACCACGTCATGTTTCAGTCCACTTCGCTAGCGCGGCGAGCCGTGGAGAATCCGCGTGCCTGTGCGCGATGTGATCGAATCTTGGCGCGCGAGATCCTTGCCAAATTTGATTGGCAATAATGAAACCCTTGTGCTCATGAGATATTGGCGGTGGCCGATCTGCTAAGGGCCTTTGGAAATGCTTCGGGGCTAAAGACAAATTTTGCTAAGAGCTCAGTCACCCCCATTTGTTGTAGTGGGATCACCTTGCCGGCAGCTATACATTCGCTTGGATGCGAGATCAAACCTTTCCCGTGCACCTACCTTGGTATGCCGTTGTCCGACTCGAAGCTTCGCAAGGTGGACTACCAGCCAGTGCTTGACAAACTATGCAGCAAGCTGAAGGGTTGGATTAGAATTCACTTCTCCATGGATGGCCGAATACTGTTGGTAAAGCATGTGCTCTCTGCTATGGTGGTGTTTCAGATGATGGTCATTGAGATGCCTGCGTGGCTGCGGAAAAGAATCGACAAACTCAGAAGGGGTTTCCTTTGGGAAGGAAAAGAATTTGCAGTGGGGGGCAAGTGTTTGGTTAGCTGGCGCATCATTTGCAGGCCAATCAAATTTGGAGGGCTGGGGATGACAGACCTGAGTGCGCAGAGCACAGCGCTGAGGATGAGGTGGTTGTGGCTTTCATGGACGGACCCGAGCAGAGCCTGGTTGGGACTACCACTGCCAACCGATGCCAGAGTACGTGCATTGTTCGTGGCTTCAGTTAACTTCCACCTCGGGGATGGGCAACACATTTGCTTCTGGACTGAACCTTGGATGCAAGGGATGAGCTTCTGCCACCGTTTCCCGGCTCTGTTTGGCGTCTGCACACGGAAGCGCCTAACGGTGGCTCAAGCACTCATCGGCGATCGGTGGACACGTCATCTCAAGGGAGGTCTCATGCCGCAGGCGGTCAGAGAGTTCACCGCCTTGTGGATGCTATTACAGGACGTCACGCTGGGCCAACAGCAGGACACGATTTCTTGGCGGTGGACGGCAAACGGCGAATTCTCCTCTCATTCTGCCTATACAGTCCAGTTTGAGGGATCAGTGCGGACGAGCTACAAGCAACTGATATGGCAGTCAGAGGCACCACTGAAATGCAAAGTGTTCTCTCGGATGGCGGTGCTTGGGAAGATCTTGACAGGGGACAACCTGGAGAAGCGAAACTGGCCTCACAACCCGACGTGTTGCCTCTGCAACGCTCAGCGTGAGACACCCGAGCACCTTCTGGCTTGCTGCCCTTTCACGGTGAGCTTGTGGGGGAAAATAATGCAAAAATGCAGCTTGCCAGTGACCCTTGCCCCGTCACCAGCCTCAGAGAACATTCGGGAGTGGTGGTCGAGATCAATGCAGCAGGTGCCGAAGATACACAGGGCAGCATGGAGCTCGCTAGTGCAGCTCACGTGGTGGTCAGTGTGGAAGGAGCGGAACTCGCGGATTTTTGACCACAAGAGCTCGACGGAAGAACAGGTGCTGGATCGAATCAAGAATGATCTCATTGATTGGACGTTGGCAGGCAAGCATAAGGTGGCCCTAATGATCCACAGACCTAGGGAACCAGATTAATTTTTGTGTTGTTGGTAGGCTAGTAATGGGGTTCAGACTGTAATTCGGTGGCTGGATACTAGCTTTGTATCCTGGGTAACTTGCTAGTTGCTATACCCCTGTAAAACTCTTCTCTAATTTCAATGAAATGTTGCATCATGCAGTCTTTTCGTCAAAAAAAAAAATGAAGACGTGACGAGATAAATGATTGGGTCTTATCAGTACAGTATACCAAAGCAATAACAGTACCAGAGTATGCGTACCGTAAGTACATCGTGCGTTAAACCTAAGCTCTTGACCGCAGATTCGACGTCTAATAACCGTACAGGTTCAAAGGAAGAAACTATTAGTCTATGAGCAATCAACAAGGTGTTCCATGCGGTGGAAAGAAATCGGAATCGGCTGCCATGACGGTCATCTAAAGTACACCACCACAGCTTGGCAACTATATTATGTTTTACTCTGAAAAAAAAACTATGTTATGTTTTGCCGTCATTTCGATGCCAGCGTGTCAACAAAAACTCAAAACAGTCGCACTGCAAAAGCTAGGAGGCTAGAATTCTCAACAGCTATGTTCACCCGGGGCGCCAAAGCCAAAGCCTCTATATATACACCTCCCCTCCTCCCTCCCATTTCCCCACACAGGCACACGCCTCCTCCCTCGCCAAGAACACAGCATTCCCCAAGCCGTCAACTACCTGCTTGCGCTGAGCTTAGGTAGCACCTCACACGCGCCTAACTCGATCAGCTCTCTCTACGACAAGTCAAGCTTGCTGAGGATTGTCGAGTACGTAGCAGCACAATTTAAGTGATGGCGGTAGGCAACGGCGGCGCCAAGAAAGTGGTGGCGCCCATGGAGGTGTCCGTGGAGGCCGGGAACACCGGGGACGCGGCGTGGATGGACGACGACGGCCGGCCCCGCCGCTCCGGCACGTTCTGGACGGCGAGTGCGCACATCATCACCGCCGTCATCGGCTCCGGCGTGCTCTCGCTGGCCTGGGCCATCGCGCAGCTCGGCTGGGTGGCTGGCCCCGCTGTCATGCTCCTCTTCGCCGCTGTCATCTATTACACCTCCACCCTGCTCGCCGAGTGCTACCGCACGGGTGACCCGGCCACTGGGAAGCGCAACTACACCTACATGGATGCCGTCCGCTCCAACCTCGGTGGTCCCAAGGTCATCTTCTGCGGTGTCATCCAGTACGCCAATCTCGTCGGCGTCGCCATCGGCTACACCATCGCGTCCTCCATCAGCATGCGGGCCATCAGGAGGGCCGACTGTTTCCACGCCAATGGACACGCCGACCCGTGCAAGAGCTCCAGCAACCCATACATGATCCTCTTCGGCCTTGTGCAGATCGTCTTCTCGCAGATCCCCGACTTTGATCAGATATGGTGGCTATCCATCGTCGCCGCAGTCATGTCCTTTACCTACTCCGGCATTGGACTCTCCCTAGGCATCACCCAGACCATATGTATGTCGTCGGAACTCCAAACATACCCTTTATTTTCTTCTATTTATTACTCCCTCTGTTCCGAATTGTATGTCGTTAAACGATTCGACGAACAAATTTTCGTAGGCTACGATTTTCCCTGAGTTTCCCATTCTACCCCTCCGACCGACACGTTTCCCTCTTTCTCGCCCGACGCCACCGACCACTCTCTCCCCACTCACCCCCGCTCTCTCTCCCTCGCGTGCGACGCCCCCGCTTGCCTCTCTCTCGCGCGCGACGCCGGCCACCAGGCGCCTCTCTCTCTCGCGCGCGACGCCGCTCTCTCCCCGTTGATGCTCCCTCTCTCTCCCTCTCGCCGGCGTCTTGCTCCGCATCGCCGCTCACCGCTCCCCACCACACAAAGCTGCCATTTTTATTTGTCGGCGACGGCTGCTGGGCGAGGAGGAGCTGGATCCACATGCGCTGGTCCTCGATCTGCTTGTGGATAGGCGTGAGGAGTCGCTGAAGCGGAGCCCAAGCGGCACCGGCGCGGGCGTGAAGACGACGACGGGAGGATCTGGAGCCCGAGCGGGAGGATCTGGAGCCGCATCTCAAGTACTCCGGCGACACAACGGCGCTTGATGTGGAGCCCCACCGGCGCCGCTGCCGGTGGTGGGGCACCAGTTCTGCGCGCCCTACGTGGTGCCGCTGACGGTGACCAAGAAGGCGCTCAGCCTCTCCGACGGCGACTTCGCCATCACCGATGCCAACGGCGCCGTCGTGCTCAAGGTCAAGGGCGCCATCTTCAGCATCCGGAGCTGCCGCACCATCCACGACGGCGCTGGGATGCCCCTCCTAACCATGCAAGAAAAGGTCCCTTCTCCACTACAGCTTTGCTCCTTTGTCTGTCTGTCCATCTCCCCTGGCCTGGCGCTGCTGAAATTTCCTCGATCCATAGACATGTCTGCAAGTTCTTTGCGGAATAGGATCGTTGACCCGTAGACAAGGGTGAGCTGAGTCGTCGGAAATTGCAATAGTCTTGCATTTTTTTTAGCTGGGGGAGGAATAATCTTGATTCTTCAAGTTGAGCTGGGCGAGGAATAATCTTCATGCTCACAAGTCACTGATTTGTAGCGATTTAGAGAAGTTGCAGTAAATCTGAATTACTCCAGTGTGCAGATTTGCAGTAAACTTTATTACTCCAGTGTGGATTTGCACTGATTTGGAGTAGCTTTGATGCAGTAGGCTTTTCAGTTTTTAGTAACATCTGTGTTTTAGGCCCTCTGTTACGAATTGTTGTGAGGATATGAGTATGCAGTAGTGTGCAGATTTGCACTGATGAGAAATGCAGTGACCAACACAAATTTTGGAGTAGCTTGTTTGATCTACAGTTGGGAAGGAGATTAATAGAGGTACTGTCAGTAGTTTGTGTTAATCTTGGGCTGCTGCTGTCAGTATCTTGTGTTAATTTTGGTGCAGTAGCTGCTGCTACTGCTTGTTTGATCTACAGTTGGAGTACTCCTGTAACAACTTGTTTGATCTAGAAGGAGTAGTTTTCTGACTTCTTAGAATTATCTCTCTTGCAACAACTTGTTTATCCTTTCACTCATATCCTCACAACAACGTTTTCACCTGTATATTGGGTGGTTGCAGCCATCAATGACCCTGCTAACCGAAAGAACTGCAGCAGACCCTACTAACTGAAAGAACTGCAGCCATTAATTAAGATAATCTGAAACCTTTTCTTTTAATTAACTTAAAACTTCCAGTAAAATTAAGATAAACTAAAACCATTTCTTTCAATTAACGTAAAATTATCTGAACCATTTGTCCTCTCTTACTCTCTTCTTTTTCAGTAAAGTGTAGGAGTAAAATAAAATGAAACCTTTTCCTTTAACTAACTTAAAATCTTTTTGCATCAAGGTTGACCCCGTCTCCTCTTTGATGGAACATATTCTTCTTCTTCTTCTCTTTGAACAAGACCTTTGAACTTGATAACCGGCCGGCCGGAGTAGATTGGTTGAATTTGGGTGTGTGGTAACTGCAGCTTGTTTTCCTCTCACCATGGGGCTGGGTAAACTGCAGTTATTAGTTAAACTTCCCTGATTTGTTTTCTTCTCGATTTGGCCAGATGGATCAAATGTACTGAAACTTTGCTTATTCTCATGAAGCAGCTGTAGCTTCTTTTGAAAGTTGTCGTATGTAGCTTGTGTTAATTTGTCTACTGAAACTTGGGCTACTGAAGCTTGTTAACTTGCATAATATTGTGAACTTAATTGTTGCTTGCATATTAATGACAGTAAAATCATGATATGAGTAGTTTCTGTAAAATCATGACATGCCATACAAGCTACTCAAACTCAGGAGTAGTTTCAGTAAAATCTATTCTATGGACTTG